>NW_017671414.1:235245-262886 GCF_001879085.1 Nicotiana attenuata | reverse complement strand
GTTAATGAATAAAGCTGAAACAAAGCGGAACAGAAGAAGAGACCAATTTTTTACCTGCCACAGACCTACGGCCATGCCTCTCCCAGAAAGACGCCCACGTACGTATCCCCCTCGTATGGGGGAGTATGGCCTCGACCCATTCGCGTATCCAAGGCAATGGGGGCGGCGGCGACCTGTCGGCTACAAAAAGACACGAGTTAACGCTCATAAGCACAGATCATAAAGAGGGGAATAGAGGAATTCAACCACTAAAGAACTTACGTGCATGGTTCCAGGCCTCTGGGAACCCAGTAGCATCCGCCACCAGGTGTTGGGTCCTGATATAAAAGAAGTGCTCGAAAGGGCGGGGGTCGACCTCGTCATCCAATCTCGTGACCAGGCCCCTCGCCCCACGAGGGCACGCCCGAATCATGGTGCCACGGACTCTCTGGGGAGCGTAGAGACTCAGCACGTGCTGCAGCGTGACCTCCCTACGGGCCAATTCCGCATATTTGATGAACATCGCCAACAATTTGTAGAGGGAAGGAGTGAGCTGACCCGGGCACACCCCGTAATAACGGCAGAAATCCACCACCAGCATTGGGAGCGGGATCTTGAACCCCAACCTGAAAGGATAGGCGTAAAAAACGCAGTATCCCCTGCGGTCGGTGTGGACCCTCTCCTCGCTTCTAGCGAGAACGATGTCTGCATGGGTAGGAACGACCCCCTGTTCCCGCAATCGGGCCATCCCAATCTCCCCCATCAACGGGGCTTCATCCACCGGTTCCTCTCCACCGTCGACGGTGAAATCAATCGCCAGACCTCCGGGCCGAGGAACCACCTCGTCAACCGACGGAATTTCGCCGGACTCCATCTGTTCTGCACCTCCCATTGCCGGAGATGGCCCTTCAACTACCGGAAAATCTACCGGAGGAGCACCGTGGGAAGAACTGACTGCCATTGTTGATCTAATGAAGACAAATGGTGCCACAATCAAAGGAAAGAAAAGAGAAGATGAATTAGCGAAACGAAAAAGTTTCCTTAGAATCTCTCTCTCAGATGAACAATGAAGATATGAGAAATGAATGCCTCATCTCACCTTTATAGGCAACATAAATGGCTTTTGCGAAACCCAATAGCCATCATTAACTGCACGACCAACCGTAAAACGGTTCGGTTCTGTCGTAGCAAGCGTCATTATGACGAGCTCCATAAAGCGGCTTCTCAGCCATCCGCCAGCATACCGCCATCAGAATAGTCGCTACGACCTGCGAACACTGAAAGAAAGTGTCGTACGCCGTTAAAATTTTGGACGACCAAATACGTACCCAGCGCATATTCATTCCCCACGGCCATCTCCAATATATGAAAGGCTACGGCCATCTTGATCTCCAATGAATGAAAGGCTACGGCCATCTCCAATATATGAAAGGCTACGGCCATCTTGATCTCCAATGAATGAAAGGCTACGACCATCTCCAATATATGAAAGGCTACGGCCATCTCCAATATGTGAAAGGCTACGGCCAACCTCAACATATGAAAGGCTACGGCCATCTCTAATGTATGAAAGGCTCTCCAATGTACGAAAGGCTACGGCCAGCTCCAACGTGTAAACGGCTAAGGCCACCGCTGCCAATAAATCGACTCCCTTATTCGAGTTGTTTTCAAATCACAATCGATGAAGTCCGCTCATCGAGCTCGGCCAAGGCCCGATCTCAATAAGCGGAGGGACTAACTGTATGGGTCAAAATCCGACCCCACGATAATTAACGGAGTTAATCTCGTCCTGAGCTAAGACATAATTAATGAAGTGGTATGGCCACTTATTCGTAATAGGACTCGACTCTTGTCCGATTTAATCTACGAGGGTACGGCCCAGTCATTCCCACATGGGGACGGAACTTCAGCATGGCCACGGCCATTTATCGCCAGCTCACAAAGCTCACATCTATAAATACTAAGAGCAGTAGCCCTAGAAAAGGGGGGCTTCTTGACCACTAGTGAGAGGAGAGAGAAACGAGAAAATATATCCCTCTTATGGGAAGAGAAAAACACCATTGTAAGGCTCTGAAGAAGAGGCAGACCAAACAAATATTATCAATAAAGGTTTCTAATGCTTCTCCCCCTAATTCTGAGTTCTTATTTTAGTTTCTTTCATTTGGTCCAACGGATTATTACGATTTGCTATGATTATCCCGGGATTAATTTATATTGTTTTGTACTCGTAAGATGTGTAACATTTTTTGAGCAAATAGAGATAATAGATATTTAATGAAATAGTTGAGATATGTACAATTTGAGCAAACATCGTCACTAAAAAAGGGAGAACTAACAAACATAACCCCACCCCCACCCACCCCTCACCCGTGGCTCTCCCAAATCCCAATCCACCAAGGCACCAATCAGTGGCGGAGCTAGGGAGCGGTAGGAGTCCATCTGAACTCTCTTCGTCAGGAAATTATATCATTTATATAAGATATACAAAATATTTATGTATGTATACATATGGAATGGTGAATGTTCTTGGCTTCTCTCTATGTTTAAATTGTTTATTTTATTATTTGAATTTCTTAGTGAAAATTTTGGCTCTATCACTGCCGCCAACTATTACATTCCAGTGAAGGATAGGGGGAAGGCTGACTAAAAAGTTTGTGTTGGTGGTTGCTTGTGAATTTATGAACTAAAGTGATGTGTGGCAAAGCCTTTGGCAACTTCCTTGATTTTTTTTCTCTCTCTATATTTGCAAATGAACTAGTTTTCCTTTATTTGAAGAAATTACTAAGTAGGGATGGTAATCATCGTTGTGAATTTTAATCACAACTCGCAACTTTTTACACGGAGAGTCTATCGGAAACAACCTCTCTATCTTTACAAGATAGGACTAAAATCTGCGTGTATACTATCCTGTCAAGACCTTACTTCTGAGACTACAGTGAGTATGTTATTGTAACAATTTTTTTCCACATACAAGGTTTCTTGAAAAACCAAATAGTCAATAGGCTTAATTACAAGAAACCTATTGTCTATTTTGTACATTTCTTGGGCATCTATACAAGGTGAAAGAGACAGATGCAATTTCATTTCAATTTCTCATTTCTCATAATTATGGAGTAGTACGGGCCAAAATTGCCATTCTACAACATGGGCAATGTGCATTAGACTCTAGCCATGGAACCAAACACTTGGAATGGAACCTATGGGCACATTGCAATTGCATTAGGTTATCACCAACCTTAAATTGGTCCAAGCAAATAGCACATTCATCTTGTTCTGAAGATTTCCAAATCATCTTTGCCCAATTGAACTTCTTTGATCCACTCTTCTTTAGTCCAGAAAACACTTCTTGTTGCAAATTATCCACAACCAAATTTGGCCTATTCTCCACCATTCCTTGCCTTTGGTTTTGTTGTCCATTATTGACACTCCTGAATTTAATGATACAAAAAGAAAAACACAATCAGTGAGATGAGAATAAAGGGATCAAACATATGGTTGGAATTGCAAGTTAGAACTAATATAGTTTTCCTAAAAGATTTAAGTTATATATACTGACAGAAATATATTTTAAATTATTAGTGTAATTTAATCTGTTATCTTGGTTTTCCTCTTCTTTTTATCTTGTTATTCCTCCTACTTGTCGTTGCCGTTTCTTCTTTTTCATCCTTTCTTAAGCCGAGGGTCTACCGGAAATAACCTCTCTGCCTTTCCAGGGTAGGGGTAAGGCTGCGAACATCTTACCTTCCCCATACCTCACTTGTAGGAACTCGCGGCGTTTGTTGTTGTAATTGTAGTTGTTGTTGTGTAGTTTAATATGTGATGGCAGGTTAGTACCATTTTTAATCATAGAGATATACTTTTAATTGACTCATAAATAATCTAATTGCATAGACACTTTTTACACCTTCATATAACTTTAAAACTCTTTGTAATTAACATGAGCCTATATCAAGAAAGGAGAAGTGAGCTTTTCACCTCTTATTTTTTGATTTCCATCTTGCACTAAGCCTCTCATCCAACCTTTGCCTGGCTTCTCTAGCAGCTTCACCTAGTTTCTCATCTTGGTATGCTTGGCTTGTTGCACTCCTTTGCTGTTAATTCAGTTATGCAACAAAAAAAAAAAAAAAAAAAAAAAAAAAAAAAAAAACACACAAGAATTAGTCTATAACAATAACAATTACAGTTCCATCCCTAGTAAATTTGGATTTACTATATGAATCCTAGTTGTCCATATCGCTTCATTTAAGCTCATCCTACTCTTATATTAGTATTTGGACTGCCTAGGTCATACTCCTTGAGTGCGGACTTTTCCCCAATCCTACATGAACACATGATATTTCATGTACCGAACTTCCTTTTTTTGCTCTTTTATCAATATCATGTCATTGCATCCGGAAAAAAAATCCTAACAATGGTAGATAAAAATTTAAAGGGCGGGCCGGTGTTTAAGGTATCCCGCATGCATGCAAGGTCGGGGGAAGGGCCTTACCCAAAGGGGTGTGATGGGTGTGATGTAGACAGCCTGATCTAATGCAAACATTAGTGGCTGCTTTCACAGCTCGAACCCCTGACTTATTGGTCACATGGAGATAACTTTACAGTTGCTCCAAGGTTCCCTTCTTATAGATGAAAATTTTCTTATGCAAAATTAATACTTAAAGCAAACATGGAGGGAATATTAGTATATACCTTAGAAGAGCTTGAGTTGAGAGGGTATTCATGGCTACTAGTGTATAGACAAAAAGAAGACCTTCTTGTGGATGAAAAGCCAAAGGTATGAGATGAATCTAACCATCCACTACTTTGATGAAACCTCCTTCTTCTAGCACATTCAACCCCAGGAAGCATGCCTGCCATTTTTATACACAAAACTCAAGAGGAAAGGGAGAAGGAAACAATATTGAAAAACCAAAAACTATAACTATATAGTCCTAATTAAATACTCTATTCAACTTTTCAATATCTCCATAGATTCTGTATAAATTAGCAAGAGTTGGTTTCCTTCCTTAGTAACTTCAAAACTTGTGTCATTGTTATTGTTTTTGTTGTTTTATAATGATAGAAAAGACCACTCCTCAATGCAGAAGTTTCTTTGAAAGTGAGACTTTTAATATATTTATTTGAATCTTGAAAAGAAAGGGCCAAAAATGAAAGTTTTGGACTAAAGTTCTCTGGCATACAAAAGAGGGTCCCTACCATTTCATTCATTTTTTGATAAGCTCTCATTTTCAGTTCACTTCCCTATTTTCATCTGTCTTTCGTTTAATTAGAAGGCGAGTCTTGGTACAACGGTAAAGTTGTTTTCGTGTAACTTTTAGGTCACCGATTCGAATCGTGGAATTAGCTGTTGATGATTGTATCAGGGTAAAGTTACCTACGTCACATCTCTTGGGTACGATCTTTTTCTGGACCCTGCGTGAATACGAAATGCTTTGTGCACTAAGCTGCACTTTTTCACTTAAATTGAAGGAGGTGGTACGAAGGACATGACCTTTTCTTTTCTCTCTTTTTAAATTATTTCCCCTTAACTCTTCTTGTTCTTATAAATTTTACAAACAATCTAGATTGGAGAAAGGGAAAAAGAAAAAACCAGATATGAGTAATAATTCTATCATCGAAATATCTTTTGGAAACTGGGAGAGGATAAACACTCACAATCAATCATGATACCTAAGTATTTACAGGAGATTCTTTTAACATATATATACTTAGTCTTTGATATGTATTATCATTTAGGGCGGCTCGGTGCGTAAAGCATTCCGCATGTACACATGGTCTGAGAAAGCCCTCATTTCAAGGGATGTGATGTAAATAGTCAACCCTAATGCAAGCATTAGTGACTGCTTCCACAACTCGAACCATGACCTATAAGTCATGCAAAAATAACTTTACCGTTGCTCATAATTCAATTTTAGATTTTTTCCTTTTAAGCAAAAAAATATATATTAAACTATACATTCTTACATTAATTTCTTAATACGTGAATTAAGTAACTTCATGTACTCCAGATGAAACTGGTTATATATACACTATACTAGGATGTAATTATATTCTATTTATAGATGATCTAATCCGATAATCATTTCAGGTGAGTTTGGTGTGTTGCAAGAGTTGTTTTTCAGGAAAATTATTCTCCGTTACTTCTCTAATATGGATGGAAGTTATTTTCTTTGTAAGCTATTATTATTTTAGATTTTAACTTACAAGTAATACTTAGATATTATAATATATCTCTAGTACCCAAAGTAATATCAAAACAATTTTTGATTTTCTATTATTTTAAATTTTAATATATATTTTTTTCTAAAAATACTTTTTGCTCACCGTTCAAATACGGAATAACATTTTCTATAAAAATTACTTCTATTGTACCAAACACATTCTATTTTAACCATTTTTTACTTATACATTACGCGTTTGAATCTTGGAAGCAGCCATTAATGCTTGTAATAGAGTAGGTTGCCTATATTATACCTTTCGGGTACAATCCTTTCTGAACGTAAAATATTTTGTGTAAAAAACTATCCTTTTATGATCTTTAAACTGATACTCATTTGAAAGATTACTATCTTCTTTTGTGTTTCCTTTCTTGTAGCTTAATGATTACCCTAAAAATCGAGTAACAATTAAACTTGTAATGTGATTTAAGGATACGTGATTTCACTTAATACCAATTGATTAATTTAGAGATAAGTGATGGAAATTGACAAGATTATAAAACAAACCGATGCTTGGACAGTGCCCTCGAGCTGATGAACCCTCGAGAGTAGTAAAGTAAGAACAGTTAAAGAACAATAAGTTAATGAACAATAGAGAAATATTATATTGCTTTTGTTATGTATGTATGTAAGGTGTTTACAGATGATGGGGACCCCTCTTTATATACTAGAGGAATCCTAATTATAGTACAATTCTAATTACGGAAGTAAATCCCATGATTGGTACAAATAACCGCCCTTGATTTGATCTGTTCCGAGATTTTCACCGTGATCTTCGACCAGTTATGGATATCTCGCCTTTTCGTTATTGCACTTCACTCGAAGTCGGTCATACTTAATCTCGATTGTCGTTGGCCTCGATCTCAACGGACACTTCGATCTTTAGACTATATGCCTCGTCTTCGAGCTGGGTCTGATTCATTACGAGGCTACCCCCGATGCAACTCCCTTGTCTCGATCAAATAGTAAAATCGGGTAGGCTCGAGTTTGACCGTATACAGATAGTTCCCTCGTTTCTTAGAATGTAACGAGAAGAAACGAACTGAGCCTTCGATTTAGTACCTCGACCAATTATGACGTCACCCTCGTGACGTAAGCGACGGAGGCGACCGAAGCGTTGCATCTACATAGTTCTCAAGATCATCAATTAGTTCCAGTTGATGCTCGGCCACAAGTGTTTTCAAACCGTCATAGCAGATATTATAAATAGACCATCTTCATAGTTTTCTTAAACTGTACTTTCAAAATTTTCCTAATCTTCAAACTCTTCTACTCCCTTCAAGCTTATCAATTCTGCAGGTTCTTCGAATCAGTTTGCCAATCTTTTCTTAAAACAACAAGTTTCATCTTCTTCTTTTTTTGAACTCATATAACAATGGCAAAAACATCAAAAACCGTTCCCCTAAAGGAAAAAGCGTCTTCATCGCGGCCGGCCGGCGATTAAACACCGGTGGAGCCATGCATCGAGGAGGGTGTTCCGGGGTCGTGTGATCTTACCTGTGACTTCAAAGTCGAGAAACCCTCTTCAGTCCCTGGCTGACGTGATACCATGTCGAGATATATATGCTCGCTAGCCGAAGCGATCTCGAGCAGGTGAAAAAAGATTGCCACTGGAAAAACAAAGAGGTGGTGATTCCTACCCCCCGATGAGGATATTACCACTCATGTGAAAGGATTTTTTAAGTGTTTACACTTACCCTTTCATGTTGGGTCCCCCCGATCCCGTTATGATCGACTTCTGCCTCCAATATCACATAACCTTAGGCCAAATCCACCCCTCTTTTTGGTGCATCGTTATTTTGCTCCGATTCTTTGTGAGCAAGGTCGAAGGGATGCCATTTACCCTCGACCACCTCATTAGTTTGTATAGCCCCCGTCTCTATCGAGACGGATTAATAAGGCTCCATCGCCGAGTCATAAAGGTGTTGTTCTCAAGTACAGACGAGGACGAGGATCGGGGATGGGTGGGTCGGTTTCTCCGAGTGAGGACCTCCGATATAATCCCGGCCGAGAAGATTCCATTCCCCGAGGAATGGAACATGAAGCGTAAGTACAAACCCATCAACATCTTATGTTGATTGCTTTGTTTCTTTTATCTTCCTTCACCCACATCTTTTCTCACCTACGTCTTTTCTTATGATGTAGCAGTTTCCTGGGGCTCGGTGCAATCCCGAACCTCGAAAGCTGGGTTCGAAAGATGGCATCGACTTCTACATATGCTGAGCGCTTGTGGCATGTTTTATTGAGGGGCTGATGGGAGGCCAAGAATCATGGTAAGCTTATTTTATACCCTTTTAATGCTCTTCTCTGAAACGTTTCTTTTCATTTGTACTTGATTTCTTTTTATGCAAGTCTAGGGGATGTTGCCGAAATGAGGCCGCCCCTTCCTGGGGAAGAGGTATTTTCGAAGCCGTCGAAAGAGAAGAAAAAAAAGAGGGTCTCGCCTTCCGATAATCCAAAGCCCAAGAAGAGCAAGGCTCATAGGTCGAAGAATGACACTGCCGCTCTTCCTGCCGACGTAGACCAAAAGCTACGAGATGAATATGAGGAGAAAGAAGATGTTGACTACGAGTTGGTGGCTCGAAAGAGGGGAAGCACCGAAGCTTTAGAAGCAGCTGAACCGGTGACGGTCGAGGAGGCTCATCTTCGGACCGAGGAGATCTCGAAAGATGGTCCGAGCAAAGTCCTGAGTCATCGGGGGCTGAAGATGTCTCCCCCCGTGACGAACAACTAGCGAGTGTGCTTGTCCGCTGTGACAAACAATCGGCGGGTGTGCCTAAAGGGTTCGATTCCGAGGCCCTCCAGAAAGGAGAGAGTGCCCCAAGTGTCGTTCTTAGGTCAATCAATATTGATGATTCGCCGCCCCTCCCCACATTTTCTGAAGGGCAATTTTGGGAGCCCAGTCTATGGAGACCCCCGACGTGGGAACATCTCGCGAAGGGGATGAATTATTTTGTGGCTGCTTCACAGGGGTCGATGATGTTTTCGACCTGGATGCATCGATCATTTTTGATGAGGCTCAGCGACTCCTGAACCAGGGTAGATTTTAGCCCCGTTATTAGGTCTACGTTTGCTTTTATTTCTTCTTGTCTGATTTCCTTCCTTTCTCCATAGGCTGTGACGCTTCATCGGGAAGCATTTTCCAAATCCTGAGCTGAGCTGAACCGATGTGAGGCTGATCTCAAAAGGCTCACGGAGGAGAGAGACGCCCTCAAACTCCTCTATGTGCAAAAAGAATAGGAGGTCAGGGACCTCCGAGCTGAATTGGCAACAGCTCATAAAGAGCAGACCGATCTCATCAAGCAAGTAATGTAAAGTTTTGGGAGCTTGACATATCATTTTGATATTGGTGACTAACACTTAGATCCTGCAGGTTCAGTTTAAGGCCGAAAAGATTGAGCAGCTTCGCGAGGAGGCTGAGACTTTAGGGTGGAATCAGAACATGGGCCGCCTCGCCTCGGAGAAATATACCGCTTGAGCCCAGCTATCTTCGGCTGAGCATCAACTCTAAAGCATGAAGGAAGAGAGCATGGCCTGAGACAAGAAAATTGAAGAGCTCAAGACTTGGTTGGCCACTGAGCTTGCAAAGGCCGCATCTATAGCGGAAAGAGTAAAGGCCGACGCGGAGGCGGTCGTGGCCGTTTACCGAGCCGATGCTGAAGCCGCTAACATTCAAGCAAAGGAAATTTTCGATGCTACTCAGGTTCGATTATCCTGCGTTGCCGAGCATGCTAAGTGCCAGTCTCGGAGAGAGACTCTCGAAGAGATTCATGCTCGTGGCTTTGACCTCACGGCCGATATCGAGAATGCAAAAGTGCTAGAGGCCGAAGCCGAAGCTTTGCTCTCTAATGATGATGACTCCGGGAGTGCGAGCGGATACGAGAGCGGAGAAGATGAAGATGAAGCTCCCGGGGAAGATTAGACACTTAGAATTTTTTGTCTCCTTTTTCTTTTTGGATTTTTGTGTAAGACCCTGAGTGGTCTTTGTAAATACTTTTGCATATATGAAAGATCCCTTTTCTTTCTGATTTGTCTCTGATTTCTGTTTTGTGAAAAATTTGTTTTGCTTTCACCTTATGATAATTCTGATATACATTAGGTCTTGTGAGAAATTTGACTCACTTCGTTGCCTTGTGAAAATTTTGCTGAAATCGGATTACTATAGTTTCTATAGTCGAGTGAGTACTTGCTCGAACTCGGAGTAGAAAAAACCCTTAGGTTTTGGTTTAAGCGAGGGCGGGTCCTCGAGCTTCACAATGTAATGGCCCTTAGGCTCTTAAATCGGGCCGATATGGCCACAAAATAGTGGATTTTTCCCTTTTTCGGCTTAAAAGTTTAATCATATAAAAATTTGTTATGCCTTAGCATGAGATAAATCTGTACCCATTAAGATTCAGTGTTGTCAAAAAATTTTGTTATGACTTAGCCTAAGTTTGTTCAATTTGGTACCTCTTAAGGTTTTCGAGGGTCGATGCTATCGAAACCCTATGTAAACTTGCCGAGGGTAGCCCTTTTTTAACCGGTTTTATGAAAATATTTGAAGGCCTGTTTGATTACGGAATTTGGACGTCTCCGAACCGTGTTAGTTTGGCCGTAGCCTTTAAATTGATATTTGCCCATCGAGCTTGTCTCTCGATTATACTTGAAACTTGTTCGAAGTATCAGTCCCCAAGTGGGGTGGCCGTGGCCCATAAAATCGAGGATTGCCTTTTTAAGGTCTTAAGATTTCGAAGTTTAACAATTCGAGCATGTCGATTTTCGAACGACAGTCCCCAAGTACGGGGTTAATTGCTCGAGCTTTAGTTGCGATTGGCTCTTGAGCCAGTTTCTGTAAAATATCGTAAGTACGAAATTGTAAAGTAGAAATTTCACTAAGGCATGGAACATCTGATAAGGAAAAAGTACTTCTTTCAATAGATCATTCATGCGTACATGTTTTGTTATTAGGGCTCGGGCAATCCACATGGGCACGGTTCGTTTGACCATTTGGCCCTTTACAAAATTTTCCTATCGAGACCCTATTGACACGAAGTCTCTTCCTTAAAAACATAACATCCGAGGGTGATGCCCCCCAGTATTTGAGGTTGATTGTAAAGAAGCCTCAGATACAGTTGAATTGTCCCCAGGTACCACATATAATTGTTTCCTCGTTAAAAACCTCGTTGGAAAAACCCATTTGGGAAAAAAATCGATCTAAGGGAAAAAGAGTGCAACGCGTGCTTTAAAACCTGAAGTCTTTGTGTTGAAAAATTTCCCGTTGTCTTCGATCGAACACCTATAATAGGTTAGTATAAAATATAAATGAAAAGGGGATGAGTCATACCTTAGCAATAATATCGTTTGAGGAGTGATATGTTCCAATTATTTGGCAGTTGTTCGGCATTCATCGTGCCAAGCTTGTAAGATCCGTTTCTGATGACACCGAGGACCTGATATGGTCCTTCCCAATTTGGGCCGAGTTTCCCCTCGTTTGGATCTCGTGTGTTGAGGGTGACTTTCCTCAGAACTAAGTCCCCTATTTTGAAGTGTCGAAGATTGGCTATTCGATTATAGTATCTTTTGATTCGCTATTTCTGGGTGGCCATACGAACTAGGGCGGATTCCCGTTTTTCATCTAACAATTCGAGGCTTGTGTTCATAGCCTTGTGATTTGATTCTTCCATTGTGTATCAAGACCTGACGCTTGGTTGCCCGACTTCGACCGGTATCAGAGCTTCGGAGCCGTACACCAAGGAGAACGGTGTTGCCCCCGTATTGGATTTTGTTGTTGTCCGATATGCCCAAAGCACTTCGGGCAAAATTTCTCTCCATTTCCCCTTAGTGTCGTTCAACCTCTTCTTTAGGTTTTGAATGATGGTTTTGTTCGTTGATTCGTCCTGTCCGTTCCCACTACGATGATACGGCGTCGATAATATCCTTTTTATTTTATGCTCTTCGAGGACTTCGTTATTTTGCTGCCGATAAATTGTTTTCCATTGTCGCACACTATCTCGGCGGGTATCCTGAATCGGCACACGATATGATCCCAGATGAAGTCGATAACTTCTTTCTCTCTGGCTTTCTCGAAAGCCCGTGCTTCAACCCATTTAGAGAGTAATCAGTCATAAATAAGATGAACTTAGCTTTACCTGAGGCTGATGGCAGAGGACCAACAATGTCCATCCCCTATTTCATGAATGGCCACGAGGATAGGACTGAATGAAGTTGTTCTCCGGGTTAGTGGATCATCGACGCATGCCTTTGGAATTTGTCACATTTTCGGACGAACTCCTTAGTATCTTTTTCCATACTGTCCCAATAATACCCTGCTCTGATGACTTTGTGAACCAGTGATTCGGCACCGGAATGGTTCCCGAAAGTGCCCTCGTGAATTTCTAATAGGGTAGTCGGTGTCCCCCGGACCCAAGCATATTGCCAACAGCCCATCGAACGTCCTTCTATACAATGTTCCATCTTCGTCCAATGTAAATCGTGCAGCTTTTGTTCGCAGAGTCCTCGATTCCTTAGAGTTCGATGGAAGTTTCCCATTCTTCATATAATCGATATATTTGTTCCTCCAATCCCAAGTTAGGCTTGTGGAGTTTATTTCAGCGTGGCCTTCTCCGACTACTGATTTTGAAAGTTGTACGACAGTCCTTGAGCTAATTTCACCACCTTCGACTGATGACCCTAAGTTTGCAAGGGCATTAGCCTCACCGTTCTGTTCTCGAGGTACATACTATAGGGTCCATTCTTTGAACTAGTGTAAGGTTACATGCAATTTATCCAAGTATCTCTGCATTCGATCTTCTCGCACCTCGAAGGTTTTGTTGACCTGGTTAACCACGAGCTGGGAATCACATTTGGCCTCGATGATCTCACCTTCCAAACTTTTAGCCAGCTCGAGAACTGCAATCATGGCCTCATACTCGGCCTCATTGTTAGTCAACTTAGGGTTTTTGATAGATTGCCTAATCGTATTGCCTGTGGGTGGCTTCAAAATGATGCCTAGCCCGAACCCCTTCACATTCGAAGCACCGTCTGTGAAAAGGGTCCACACCCCCGAGGATGTACTCGATTTTAGCAATAGCTCCTTTTCGACCTCGAGCACGAGGGCTGGTGTAAAGTCGGCCACGAAGTCTGCTAAGATTTGGGACTTGATGGCCGTTCGGGGTTGATACTCGATATTGTACCCACTGATTTCGACGGCCCATTTGGCCAACCGGCCCGAGAGCTCGGGCTTGTGCAAAATATTGCGAAGGGGATAAGTGGTTACAACCCAAATTGGGAGACATTGAAAATATGGTTTTAATTTCCTAGAGGCGCTTATTAGAGCAAGCGCTAATTTTTCTAAGTGTGGGTACCGGGTCTCTGCTTCACCTAAAGTTCGGCTAACATAGTAAACATGAAATTGCGTACCTTGTTCTTCTCGAACTAAGACACCACTTACCGCGACCTCCGAGACTACCAACTATAAGTAGAGTTGCTCGTCCGCTTTCGAAGTATGAAGCAATAGTGGGCTCGAAAGGTACCACTTTAATTCTTCCAATGCATGTTGGCATTCTAGGGTCTAAGTAAAATTGTTCTTCTTTTTGAGAAGTGTGAAGAACTTGTGGCTTAGATCAGAAGACCTCGAGATGAACCGTCCTAAAGCAGCGATCCGTCCTGTTAGTCTTTTTATGGCCTTAACGCTGTCCACGACTGTGATGTCTTCGATTGCCTTGATTTTATCAGGGTTGATCTCCGTTCCCCGATTTGATACTATAAAGCCAAGGAACTTGCCTGAACCAACCCCGAATGCGCATTTCTCGGGGTTAAGCTTCATGTTGTATTTTCTCAAGATGTCGAAGTTTTCCTGCAAATGTGTTAAATGGTCCTCTGCGCGCAGGGACTTAACTAGCATGTCATCAATATAAACCTCCATTGATTTACCTATTTGTTCTTCGAACATTCGGTTTACTAGGCGTTGATAGGTAGCACCATCATTTTTTATCCCCAAACGGCATTACATTATAGCAATAAGTACCGTACTTAGTGATAAACGAAGTTTTTTCCCGATCCTCCGAGTTCATTTGTATTTGGTTGTACCCGGAGTAGGCATCGAGAAAGCTGAGGATCTCGTGGCCGACCGTGGCATCGATCATTCGATCGACATTTGGCAGTGGAAAAGAGTCCTTAGGGCATGCTTTGTTTAAGTCTTTATAATCTACATCTATTCTAAGTTTATTCCCCTTCTTGGGGACTACAACTACATTTTCTAACCATTTGGGATATTTTACTTCCCGGATGGATCCTATTTTGAGAAGTTTGGTTACCTCGTCCTTGATGAATGCATGCTTTACCTCGGACTGTGGCCTTCTCTTTTGCTTTACCGGTCTGAACTTCGGGTCCAAACTCAATCGATGAGTGATGTCTCCGATGGGATCCCTATCATGTCAAGGTGGGACCAAGCAAAATAATCCATATTTTTAATAAGGAATTTAACAAATTTTTCCCTGAGCTCGGGAGTTAACCCCGTGCCTAGGTATACCTTTCGATCGGGCAGGTGCTCGATAAGTATGACTTGTTCCAACTCTTCGACCGTTGACTTCGTGGCATCAGAATCATCAGGGATTACGAAGGCTCGAGGTATCATACAATCATCGTCCTCGATAATTTCCTGCTGTTCTGATCTGGTCGAAGCCGGCGACTATGGTTGCTATTTGACCTTCTATTTTTCCTTTGATTCTGGTCCTTTTGCTGATGTTAGAGTCTTTACTGGTATCACCTCATTGATTTCCAACATCTCTTTAGCTGCTGGTTGCTCGCCGTACACCGTTTTGACTCCTTCCGGTGTTGGAAATTTCAGGACTTGATGAAGCATTGAAGGTACTGCCCTCATATTATAGACCCAAGGTCTTCTGAGCAGCGCATTATACCTCATATCTCCTTTGATCATGTGGAACTTCGTTTCTTGGATAGGGACACGTTTACTGGCAATATGATTTTCCCTTTGGTGGTTTCACTCGCCATGTTAAAATCGTTGAGCACTCGAGCTGCAGGCACGATCTGATCCTGAAGGCCGAGTAGCTCCACGACCCTCGATAGAATAATATTCGCTGAGCTACCTGGATCAATCAACACACGTTTAACTTGAATTTTATTCATAAGGATAGATATTACCAGTGTGTCGTTGTGAGGCTGTTCGATCCCTTTTGCATCCTCATCGTTGAAGGACAAGGTATCTTCTGGTAAGTAGTCACGGGTACGCTTCTCCCTTGTGATTGTGACTTTGGTGCGTTTAAATGTCGGACCCTGAGGGATATCGACCTCACTTAGGATCATATGAATCACGTGCTGCGGTTCCTCCTGTTCATTTTTCCTGTTTGCATCCATGTCTCTGAAGTGATTTTTTTACTCAATCACTCAAGAACTCTCGAAGATGATCTTCTTTTAATAAATGAGCTACCTCATCCCTTAATTTTCAGCAGTCCTCGGTTCTGTGACCATGGGTTCCATGGTACTTGCATATTTGATTCGGATTCCTTTGAGCTGGATTGATTTGCAGGGGTCTGGGCGACCTAGTATTCTTGATTCGTCCAATGGCTGACGCAATACCTGAAGCATTGATGCTGAAGTTGTATTTCGATAACCGTGGTGCTCCTTAGGCTCGACGTGTTCATAGAAGCCATTCTTACTCATAAGCCCTCGAGAATTTTGACATCGATTATTCCTTCGATCATTTCGAACAGGATTATGTCCCGGTCCATTGTTTCTTCGATCTGCGTTATATGGTTGGTAGTGATCTTTGTTCGATCGGGGCTCCCTGTTGATGTCTCTTTGAATCCTGCCTTCGGACCTGTTTGGGTAAACAGAACCGGATGGAGCTCCCAGCTGATCATCCTCGACTCTGATCTTTGATTGGTATCGATTATGCACATCGACCCAGGTCACCGCTGGATATTTAATCAAATTCTGCTTTAGTTGACGTGATGCTATAGAACTTCGCTCGTTCAAAGCCTGAGTAAAGGCTTGGACAGCCCAATCATCGGTAACTAGGGGTAGGTCCATACGTTCCATCCGAAATCGAGATACGAATTCCCTTAGCATTTCATTGTACTTTTGTCTCACTTTGAAGAGGTCCGACTTCCTAGTCGCGACCTTTATCGCTCCGGCGTATACCTTTATGAATGAATCGGCGAGCATGGCGAAAGAATCGATGGAATTGGAGGCAAATTGTGGTACTATATCATTGCCCCTTTCGATAAAGTTTCTCCAAAATTTTTCAACAAAACAGATTCAGTTTCACCATCTTCTAAGTCATTTCCCTTTATTCCGCATGTGTACGAAGTGATGTGTTCATTAGGATCGATGGTCCCGTTGTACTTGGGGATGTCTAGCATACGGAACTTCTTAGGAATGGGCTTCAGAGCCGCACTTTGAGGAAAAGGCTTCTGCGCGAACTTCTTCGAATCCAAACCCTTTAGGATCGGGGGTGCCCCTGGTATTTGGTCAACTCGTGAGTTGTACGTTTCTACCTTTTGGTCATTAGCCTCAATTTTCTTTTCACCTGATTCTATCCGTTTAGAGCTCCTCGAGCATTTTCATGATGGCGGGATCAGTTACCGATCCATTATCGTTCAATTTTTCCTACACGGGTTCGACCCTATGAGCAACTTCCTATGATGTATCGATCTCGATTCTGCTTGGGGCTCGATTTTGATTTTAAAGTTGCGCTATCGCGGCCTGTTGAGTTTGTAGCATGTCAAATATCACTCGGAGGCTGATTCCGCCTTCTTCACCATTTTATGCGTTTCGATCGGCTGCCTGGGCATCTCTGCGGATGCTATTTTCAGGGCGGCGCCTAAATCTCCACGAATGGCGACATGAGAATTGACATCAATCGGATCCACGGCCTGTGGTGCGTCGAGATTGATTGGAGGCACTCCGTTTCACGGCCCGGCTACGTGATCATTTTCGCCATGAAGACCATGGCCGGTGTCAGTGTGAGTGGGTACTGCTTGAGAGTTTGACATGATAATTCCTGAAATCAAAAACACTTACGAGAACAAGTGTAAAAGCAGTGTGTGTTATGAAGGTTAATATTAAGCAATCACTATTATCCTTAGCCCCTCGGTGGGCGCCAAACTGTTTACCCTAAAAATCGAGTAACAATTAAACTTGTAATGTGGTTTTAAGGATACGTGATTTTACTTAATACCAATTGATTAATTTAGAGATAAGTGATGGGAATTGACAAGAATATAAAATAAACCGATGCTTGGACAGTGCCCTCGAGCTGATGAACCCTCGAGATTAGTAAAGTAAGAATAGCTAAAGAACAATAAGCTGATGAACAATAGAAAAATATTATATTGCCTTGATCTGTATATATGTAAGGTGTTTACAGATGATGGGGACCCCCTTTATATACTAGAGGAATTCTAATTATAGTACAATTCTAATTATGGAAGTAAATCCCATGATTGGTACAAATAACCGCCCTTGATTTGATCTGTTCCGAGATTTCCGTCGTGATCTTCGATCGTTACGGATATCTCGCCTTTCTGTTATTGCACTTCACTCAAAGTCGGTCATACTTAATCTCGATTGCTGCTGGCCTCGATCTCAACAGATACTTCGATCTTTAGACTCGATGCCTCGTCTTCGAGCTCGAATCTGATTCATTACAAGGCTACCCCCGATGCAACTCCTTTGTCTTTATCAAATAGTAAAATCGAATAGGCTTGAGTTTGACCGTATTAGGGGTGTGCATTCGAATCGGTTTATCGATAAATCGAATCGATTATTTGTTATCGAAATCGAAATCGAAAAAATTGAAACCTTATTGAAACGATAACGATAAGCATATGTACAAATCGATAATCGATAAGTAATTATCGATAAGGGTCAAAATCGAATCGATAAATCGAATGCACACCCCTAGACTGTAGACACTTGTTAAATGAGTAATTACCTATTTGTGTAGATTAATATAACATACAGAATGTATATATATTCCGCTACTATTTTGAAAGCGGCTATACAATATTATTTTCCTTAATCTATACCCTTTCCTTTACCCTAAGTCCCTTACCCTATTATTTCCTCTACCACATTTAAGGAATGATCATATTTAAAGATCAAAGGAATGAAGTTCAAATTAATGGAAAACAGAATTAGCCGTGATGATGTGTTTTGTTTTGTTTTATTTTTTTATACCGTTGGAGTGTTGGTGGCATACATTTGATCCCTTACTTTAATTTTGTTGCATGTGCTTGTTGACACAATTTTATATTATAAATGGTGTTCGTCTTATTTTAGCTTCTTTTTGTCCATATTAGTTAGGCGCGTTTATAGCGATATACTTTCCGTGGAATCCCGCAAATTTTCTTATTGGTGTAATCGATAACCGAATCGATAAGCCCCCAAAATCGATAAATCGAAATCGAAAAAATCGAAACCTTATTGAAACGATAACGAGAAGCATATGTACAAATCGATAATCGATAAGTAATTATCGATAAGGGTCAAAATCGAATCGATAAATCGAATGCACACCCCTAGACCGTATACACTTTAACAAACTTGCCAGACAAGAAGGGGCAAGTTACTAGTGCACAAAGAGAGCCACGTGACTAACCTAACGACCAAACATTATCATTGACAAACTATACACATGATGAAAAGACGTGTTCTATGAAAAAGGAAAATATAACAAAAGAAAATCTCATCAACAAGTTTTTCAAAGTAGGCCCCTTGCTTTTATTTGTTTCCCGTTACACGTTGCATATAATTTACTAAAAGAGAAGTACTTTTTACCTAAAATAATTTTCATTCTAAAAGCTCGAAAACAAAATCTCTTATTACGTGTGAAGGATCCTATTCATTCCATAACATTTTATGATCGTTAATTAGGTCCCTTAGAATTAAAGTAATTCTGAATTGTAACATCAACAAATAGCACAGAAAGAAAGGTACTCTATATTCTTTTAATTAGCTTACCTGTATGTATGAAGGAGTTTTCTTTACAAAATTAGCCAATCTTGTCATAGTAAACCATTAACTTGTGTGACCAAATTTTCGTATGAAAAATTTAGTCAATGGTCATTTATTTACTTATAAAGTCTATCAATTGGAGAAAAGGATAGGCTATAAACTTTTAGAAAGATTTAAAGGAATGAAACCTTTTCTCTTTAATAATACAAACAAATTAACAAAGGGGTTTGGTAATTTAGGTGATGCTCTGCAGAAAGTTAGGTTATTTTATTCTTTCGTATATGAATTATTAGGAAAGTGAGATTGGTTTAACGATTGATCAGAGAGAACAAGTTAGCAAAATTCCTAATTTAGTTTGTAATTTTTCGTTTCTCATTATTTAGTGGGATTTGAATCTTATCTCTTTTTTTTTCTTTTTCTTTTTCTAGTATTACATTGGAAATTTATTTAAAAGAGAGAAAAAGAACAGTGAGGAGGAAAACTTAATTAAGGATTGTGCAGAATATTCAATTTACACCGTTTTTGAATTCGATTTATATTTCTATTAGGGGGAAAAGGAGGATTATGCGATTCTATAGAAAATAAATTCAACGGAAATAATAATTGAGATACGGTTTGAACAGTTTTTTTCTCTCATTTTCTTTCTTCTTGCCCTTATAGTTTATTTTTCTGATAGATTTTGCTCTATAGTTAATGGCTGAGAAAATCAAAACTTACAAATTATTTCGAGATATTGTTCCATAGTTGAATAAAGAGAATCTGATCTTATGGTCACTTCATTTCTTTTAAGAAAAAATAATTAATTAATATCCCTATAAGTTAGAATAATTGATTCTAAAGGACCTCAATAATTGTTGTTTATGCAATTGTGAGCTGTATATTCTTACAAATTTGATGTGGGGCTCATGAATATAATGGTGTCAAATCATAATGCAATTGACATAGATTTGTACACTCAAGACAATGAAAAGGCTAAAAGATATCGTCAGCTATATTTGTACTATTAGGAACTTGAAATAAAATTAATTAAATGGAAACTCTGTTCTTTACTTCTTTTTTTATTTCATGATTTTGTTGACAAAGAATGAAAAAGAAATGGAATAGAGCTGGTATCAGACATTTTATGGCGGATATATTATAAAGTTAAGGGTTCAACTGAATCCAATATTTTTGACATAGAGTATATATATAAGCGAAAAATTATTTAAAAAATATTAAATTTTGAACCTATAATTGATTCGTTGGCACGAACATAAGATCGAACCCATCCAATTTGAATGATCTTACCATATTGTCCAGTAACTACCGCACTTTAAAACTAGTGTTATTTGCATACCATGCCCCTTTATAATTTACAATTAAGAAAATGATACTTTTAGATCTCTTATGTGTAAAAGACAGATCTCTTATATATAAAAAGCGTTAATTGGTTTTTTGGCTCTTTACAAACTTGTTTTTAGTTTTATGATCCTAATTCCTTTTTTACACATGAGAGATTTACTTTTACACGTAAGAGATTTGTCTTTTATACATAAGAGATCTAAAAAAGTCATTTTCTTAAATTCAAAATTGTAAAAGAGCATGATGTACTGTCGCAAATTAATGCGCTTGCATAATGTGTATATCGCATTTTCAGTTTTTACGTGTAACTACTATGATTTTCGGAAAAATTAACAAAATCTTTGCTTTTCTTTTTTTTAATCTTCTTATTTTTACTTTTCCTTATCTAGGAAAGTAGTGATATGGAACAAAAAGACCTAGATGTAAAGTTCATCCACAAATAAGTTAGGACAATAAGAGAAGACGAATAACTTACCAGCACCCGGTATTGTTCATACACCATTTATCACTACCATTGGGGGCGGACCCACATACTGTCAAGCGGGTTCAGTTGAACCCGCTTCAACCAAGTGTGCGGTCTGTTAAGGTGGTGAAGAGGGTTCAAAAGGTATGGAAGGCGTCGTGTTCAAGTCCCATTTGTGGCGCTTGTACATTTTGTTTGTGATCTCTAGTAGGCCGGAGTTATGTGATGAATAGCTACCGTCATCTTTTACTGAACCCACTTATATAAAATCCTGAGTCCGCCACTACATACCATACTTAAATAATTTGTATTCTTACTTTATTTTTTAACTGCTACACTTAAATTACTTAGCTTGGCATAAATATCTGGGGTAAGTATTTATCATGGTTGGTAGAACAGACTTTCAGATCATAATTTTTTTTTTTTTGGCTGAAATTTCTGTTATCCATTAAATCAACGTGAAATTATAAGCTTTGCATAAGGTGAGAAGAATTAGTTCCTTCCTTTTTTGCCTGCAGGAAAGTTAAAAGCGCATAACATAAAAGTCTCCAGCCTAGAATACCACATCGAAAGCTAACAAAAGCTAGTAAGGAGAGAACTGATATAAAATCAGAAGTCCGTGCACAAGCTAAAGCATACCTTTCTCGGCCTTTTGGCTAAGATCAAGTATAGTATCTGTTCTTATTAGTTTAATATCTCATATGTGAGCCATCGACTCATACGATATTAACTCAATTTTTTAGGGGAAGGTTCATAAAGGTAGCTTGCTACCTGGACTTTCAAGCGTCGCCCTTGTGTTGCACTATTGCAAGGGCCTGGCGCACCCCACCAGATCAAGTCCAAATTTCTGCACTGGCCTTGTATCAGGCCTTTGTGCGTTGCTTTATGTAGTTTAATTAATGTATTTCACATTATCGTTCTATGATCTGCATTTCTGATTAGTACTTCTCTAGGCAGTTTTAATCCTTTATTGATGTCATTATCCACTTTTCTAGCCATTTACAAGAATCCTTAGTCAAAGTGAAGTTACAAAACTTGTTTCATTTCCATGTAGTGGTGAAGTCAATCGTGTTCAGTGTATGTTAACCCATCATCTTTGACATAAAATATAGATATAAAACGCAAAGGGTTCAATCATAAGAACTTTTTTGAGATTAAATTGAATATTTCATTTTAAATTCTGAATTCGTCTCTTAAGGAGTACAGGGGAAGAGGTCAAGAGGGAGAAACTAGTAGTACATTGAAAAGGCTTGAGCTAGTATTTTTTCTTCTTGTTCTTTTTTAGCGGAATAAATATGAAAGATATTTTCAATATAACTTGGGCAGTGCTCATTGTTTATATCAAAAATAAAATACTGAAAAAATTACTTTAACATTTTATTGTAAATTAAGTATGCCTTGATATGTGTTGCTTCACGTTTGGTTTAGAGCCTTTGTCCTAACTTTGGACAAAGACATTCGGTGGAATGGACCAATATTGCTATAGGAATTTCCACATTGAAAGAAAGTAGAGACGTTGCATTCTTATTTAGCCATCTCATAATTGAAACTCACTAATTTAACTAATTTAGATTCATGCTGCGTAGGACACATCATAAGTACTCTGTACCAAGAGTTTCTCCATTTCAAAGCTCAAATATGAGACTTAAATAAAAGATAAAGAAATCTCACTCATCCCACACACCCTTCGGTGATACAAATAATTTTGCGTATATAGTAGCTGTTAATGTAATAATCGCGGGGCGAGAACAACAAGTTGTGTACCTTATTGACGCAACGGAAACTGTTAAACTCACCAAAGGAATTGCCCCAAATCGTATTCTGAATCTCCAGGAAACAGAATTTTTGTTCACGATCTAAATACCTTTTTCACAATGTGTTTTCTTGAGGGAGAATTACTTCAAGACTTCTGTCTTTCTCTGTTGAAGAAGAAAGATATATATAAAGGAGAGAGAGGAGTTTCAAGAAGAAAAAAACTGCCCGCTCACATTCAATCTCACGTTCCCCTCTCTCTAACGTGCAGCAGTTTTTATTTTATTTTATCTGTATTTTAACCTCCCTAGGTAACCTCTTTAGGTTTTATCTCCTTTAAATGGGTAGGGTCAGTCCATATGGGCGACCCGCGATCCAAACCCAATATCCAGCATCTCCCACTTCGCACATGATGGGCTAGACCCAAACTAGTGCCATGTGTATAAAACACTTAATTCATACAGGTAAATAGATCGTGCGACCTGCGAGCATTAAGAGCTATAATATTCTTACACCCTTTAAGGTTGTTTAATAGCTCTATGTAGAAATCCAATCACTTGCGGAAAGGATTCACTACTACCATGAGGATCTTATTATTACTCGCAATACCCCAGACATTGTTGGCTATTCTAGTAGCTAGTTATGCGATCCCTCATCCTCGAAAAAGAGGCGAACTCGAGTTCATATTTAACTTTGTATCCACAATTACACCCAATACCCTCATGGTAAGTGTAATGGTCGACCTATGAATACAGGTTAAATTACTAAATTTTAGTCGTCTTCCCTTTCTACTCGAATCTTTCCATTCCAAGTCAACTGCTTTCCTAGACATGCACTGCATTGCCGAATCACTCATGGCTATTAGTGACATGCTAAAGTAGCAACACTGATTGGCACTTCAAGATACAGTAAAAGGTCAAAGGGTATTCTAATAAAAGTTGATATAACTTCTTTGGGATCTCACACAATGAAGAAGCAGGGATTCATTCTTTCATTATCCCATGGTCGATAGCACACGTGGTATGAAACACATGTTACGGTGTTCTCACCTTATATTGGCGCGCGTGCCTAATTCTTTTAATCGTTCAACACCATACAGATCTTGGTCTAGACACCTCCAAATGTCTAACCCGAGTTTCTCACTTCAATATTCCTCAAACCATCTTCTTAGAGAAACATCCATCTGGCTTACAAAACAAGTCATAATCGAATAGTGAAATTTGTACGTCTGATTAGTTGTCAAGATCGACCTCTACAAGTAAATATAACCTCACATTATCCAAGGTTCCATAAGGTCTCATATCTTCATGATTCTTAACGTAAGAGGCGATTGCTCGTGTGAGAGAGCCAATCTCGCGACTTGTTCGACACACTTTATCAACAAAACATCATCACATACATACGAGATACAAGCATAATTCAAGAGTCAAATATTGATGAGCATATTATAATACTTAAGTCATTTTACAATACATAAATATGTTCATATCCTTCGCAAACCTAGAGCCATAACATGTTTCTCAAACAGGTCTCTAGATATCGCCTTTGTAAAAGGATCAGCTATCATGCTTCGCGTAGGAATGTACTGTAAATTTATCTCTCCACTTGCTACCATGTCTCTTACAAAGTTATACTTGATGTCAATGTGTTTGGTCTTGTTGTGATACTTAGGATATTTTGTATATGCAATAGCCGCTTGACTATCGCAATATAGAGTTATGGGACCCTGAGAGTCCTTTGTAATATCCAAATGCTCAAAGAATCTCTTCAACCAAACAGCTTCTTGTACTGCAGACGCACAAGCCACGAACTAAGCTTCCATTGTTGAAAGGGCTGTACAGGTTTGTTTCTTACTTTTCCATGATATAACACCACTATTAAGTAAGAAGGCATAACCGGATGTTGACTTTCTATCATTCCGATCACCAGCCCAATCAGCATCTGTATATCCTCTCAAGTATAAATCATTTCCACTATAACATAGTGAATAATCTGCAGTTCCCTTCAGGTATCTGAAAATTCTCTTCACACCTTTCCAATGATCTCTTCCAGGATTGGATTCATACCTACTAACCAGACCTACGGCATAACAAATGTCTGGGCGAGTACACACCATAGCGTACATCAAGCTCCCGACAGCACTTGAATACGGAACTCCAGAGATGTCTTCCTTTTCATTTTCAGTCTTGGGACACATTTCAAGGCTTAAAGTTTCACCTCTCGCTATAGGAGTATCCATGGATTTGCAACCATTCAAGCGAAAACACTCCAAAATTTTCTTTATATAAGTTTCTTGAGATAGACTCAATAACCTTTTGGAACGGTCTCTTTGGATCTTAACTCCAAGGATATAGTCTGCCTCGCCCATATCTTTCATGTCAAATGACTTTGAAAGCCATGACTTGATAGTTTTCAAATACTCCAAATTATTTCCGGCCAATAAAATATCGTCCACATAAAGAGAAAGAATTACAAACATCCCATTGGACTTCTTCACATAAATGCAATGGTCTTCATTGATCATGGTGAAATCATATGAGATCACCTCCATGTGAAATCTCAAATACTATTGCCTTGAAGATTGCTTCAGGCCATAAATAGATCTTTTCAATTTACAGACCTTCTTTTCTTGGCCTTTAACGATGAAGCCTATAGGTTGTTCCATGTAGATCTCTTCGTTTAGTTCTCCATTGAGAAAAGCTGTCTTCACGTCCATTTGATGTAATTCCAAATCCAAACGTGCAACAATAGCCAAAAGTAAGCGAATTGAGGTAAACTTCACAACTGGTGAAAATGTTTCCTCATAATCTATTCCAGCTTCTAGAGTAAAGCCTTTCGCCACCAATCGTGCCTTGTATCTCTCTATTGACCCATCCGCTTTGTGTTTAACTTTGAGAACCCATTTGTTCCCAATGGCTCTACGCCCAGGCGGAAGATCAACTAGATCCCAGACTTTGTTGGTTTTCATGGACTCTAATTCTTCTTTCATTGCTTTCATCCACTCATCTTTTCTAGGGCTCGATAAAGCCTCAGTCACAGACTTTGGCTCATCCATTTCTGTGGAGATACCAAGAAAATATAATCTTCAATTTCATAAGTACGTTTGGGTATATTTTTCCTGGCACTCTTTCGTAGTTGAAATTTAGGTTCGTGAGAAGGATTTTGGTATTGAGAGTTCCCATTCCCACTCCCACTCGGATCAAGAATAAGATCTTGATCAATTTGATTATCAACTGTGTCAGAAGACACTTGCTGACTATCTGAGTTCAACATTCATAAGGAGGCTCTCCATTCTTTACCTCGCCCTTCTTTGGAAAATCATTTTCCAAAAAAGTGACATCTCGCGATTCAATCTGAGTAACACTTCCATCCTCTAATTCACCAATTGTCGAATGCCCCCTTTTTCTAAAGGCGAAATCGGGTTTACAACATTTGGGCGGACAACTCTATTCCTTTCGGGAATTTGGGGGTTTTGAGATTTAGAAGAGTCGCCACCTAATGATTGAGTGCATTAGGACACCAAAGAGTAAAAAAAAAAAGAACCAGAGAACGGGTAAGGGCTTGAAATTATCCTAGGGGGAAGGTGTTAGGTACCCCCAAGATCCACTAGTGTGGTTCCCGGCCATGCTACAATTTGTGACTTTTAAACAAGTAAACATACAAGACAACTTCCACATAACGATTACAAGTAGGAATGTATAAAGGTTAAATAAACATGCTGAAGTCAGGAAATAGGTGGTTTCATAGTTGTTTAAAAGAATGTATAAGTGCAGAAAAATAAGGATCAAATAACGAGTGCAAACAATCAGACAAAAGAAGTGAAATGGGCGGAAGTTTAAAAAGAAAACAGTGCCGGAAATTCAAAGAGGTTTTAAATGATTTGAAGCGAAATACAAGGTTTAAAGAGCTGGAAACTGACAGTTTAAAGAAAACAATAATGAAAGTACATAAGGAAGGAGGGGGGTCCTAGGTTTATAAATAACATGGATCATCCACGCAACACCCGATAACCAATTATACGCGTGGTGTTATCACGTGATCATCATATCCATGCCTACCGTTTCCCACCCCGTTTAAGGTATTAAAGCGCGGAATAGTATGGTTACTTATTGCATTCTATTACCCGTCCCGATCCTATCAGTCTCGGAGGCATTGAGACTACTAATCCTAAAAGGGAAGGGAATTGGGGCTTTTCAAAGTTTAAAGGATAAAAAGTCTAAGGCGACAAACAAGAACACATAAGCAGTTAGAGGAAGAGCAAATAGCAATTAAGGCTCAAATAGGCATCCTCACTTAAAAGAGCAGATTGTATAGCATGACTTTAAATACTGGTTGTGTTCTGTATTAAATTTAAAAACGTTAGGACAAGTTGATTTATCACATATTTTCAGATGAGGAGTCCGAATTAGCCTTGTCTGGTTGTAGTTATCAGAGCTGACACAGTTAATTAAAAACCTAATGGTTTGCCTAAGTGAGACCTATAGGCATGATATTTCTAGCGGAGCGTACTGATTTTAAAGAAAGGATCACTGGTTTTATAGACAAAAGATCTGCAGATTTTAAACGATCTTATGACTGGTTTCAGACTCGAAACTGATTCAGTTGATTATTCCTATAGGCATGATTTCTAAGCGTTATTGGTTTTTAAAAACGATCACAGAGATGCAAGAGTCCTATAGGTATGGTCTCTAGAATGCAATTGATTATTATTAAGCCTACGATTGTTTGCCTAATGACATGTATATGCAGAAGTGCAGAAAACCTAAGATCATGATTTCTATATGCAGAAATGTAGAACTTATAGGCAGGTCTTCTATAGAAATACAGAAGTTTATAAACAACCTATAGGCATGCTGTCTAAGATGAGAATGCAAAAATTCATAAATAACCTATAGACAAGTTTTCTAAGATGAGAATGCAGGAATTCATAA
>NW_017671414.1:222228-232776 GCF_001879085.1 Nicotiana attenuata | reverse complement strand
TGAGCCAACAAATACTATATAAGTATTAATCTAAAAATACTGGAAATAATTTTATAATATTAAAATGCCATTAATCGTAAAATAGGCTATAATTGCAATTACATGCAATTTAGCTTTAAAAATGCCAAATAAATTTGTAAAAATATACAAAAATCACCTTAATTATATTTTGGTGTAAATATGAGAATAGAAATAAATTATTCACCAAAATGATAATCTTGGAAATAATTATTGTATTTTGTACTGCTAAAAATAGACAATAAATTAATTTTAAAATCTTTAAAAATTAGGGAAAAATACCAACACTCTTGGGCATGCTTATATATGCATGTACATGCTATTTTGAAAGTATTTTGCATATAAAAGTACATAGGGAAAAAATTAGGTATCAACAGCTGCCCCTCTTTACCCGGGAAGGATGAAAGAGTTGTCGGGTAAAGATATGATGGCCAATTTTGACCGAATGAATTTTGACCGAGCTCTGGCTCCTGAGCTGCCTACATATCCCTGGTCTTACAGGAATCAGGCCATATGTAGTTCAGGACCCATTGGCGGAATATGCCGATGGAGATTTTCGAAAAACGAACGCGATGTTCAGGTTGAGAAGGATGGTCAGAGTCTGATAGGCTGCGGGAACTGTAGCGGGATTGCTCCTGCCAAGACGCCCGTTGCTAGCCGGTGTACCTGCAAATGAATAATACCAACATATATTGTGCGTAAATTTAAACGTGATGCAAGTTCCCGTTGGACCATGAATGCTGTCTTTGGACGGTTAGGATGACGTCCTCAGACTATTGTGTCCTGGGCCATGAAACACATAATAAAGGATTCGCAGGCTATGAAATGATGCTCTCGGGCTATGAGAATGATGCCTCCAAACCATGATGCCTTTGAATAATGCGATGCAGAGATAAAAGTGGAGTCCTCTGGCCATGGCATGATGTTCTCGTGCTACGAAAATGGTGCCTCTGAACGATGACGCCTTCGGATGAATTTGGCGATCTTTTAGCCCATGAAATGCAGGATTTGGCGATCTTTCAGCCGATGCAAGATTAAGATAAAATGGCGATATTTCAGCCGATGCAAGATTAAAATGAAGTGGCGATGTTTCAGCCAATGCAAGATTTAAACGAAGTGGCGATATTTCAGCCGATGTAAAGTGTAAATATAAGTGGTGATCTTTCAGCCGATGTAAAGTGTAAATATAAGTGGCGATCTTTCAGTCGATGCAAGATTTAAATGAAGTGGCGATATTTCAACCGATGCAGGACTTAAATAAAATGGCGATATTTCAGCCGATGCAGGACTTAAATAAAATGGCGATATTTCAGCCGATGCAAGATTAAAATAAAATGGCGATATTTCAGCCGATGCAAGATTAAAATGAAGTGGCGATATTTCAGCCGATGCAGGATTAAAATAAAATGGCGATATTTCAGTCGATGCAAGATTAAAATGAAGTGGCGATATTTCAGTCGATGCAGGATTAAAATAAAGTGGCGATGTTTCAGCCGTGCAAATGGAGACAGAGCTTAGTCTCGGAAGGCGGGATAGTAGCCTTATGCAATGCAAAGAGATGCAAATGGAGGTAGAGCTTAACCTCGGAAGGCAGAATAATAGCCTTGTGCAATGCAGAGAAATGAAAATGGAGGTAGAGCTTAACCTTGGAAGGCAGAATAGTAGCCTTATGCAATTATGGAGACAGAGCTTAGTCTCGAAAGGCAGAATAGTAGCCTTATGCAATTATGGAGACAGAGCTTAGTCTCGGAAGGCAGAATAGTAGCCTTATGCAATGCAGAAAATGCAGGTGGAGGTAGAGCTTAACCTCGGAAGGCAGAATAGTAGCCTTATGCAATGCAGAGAATGCAGATGGAGGCAGAATGCAGATGGAGACAGAGCTTAGTCTCAGAAGGCAGAATAGTAGCCTTATGCAATGCAGAAAATGCAGATGGAGACAGAGCTTAGTCTCGGAAGGCAGAATAGTAGCCTTATGCAATGCAGAGAATGCAGATGGAGACAGAGCTTAGTCTCGGAAAGCAGAATAGTATCCTTATGCAATGCAGAAAATGCAGGTGGAGGTAGAGCTTAACCTCGGAAGGCAGAATAGTAGCCTTATGCAATGCAGAAAATGCAAGTGGAGGTAGAGCTTAACCTCGGAAGGCAGAATAGTAGCCTTATGCAATGCAGAAAATAAAAGATGAATGGTAGTAAAATCTCTTAGCTGATAGCTGATCGCGATATTGTGGCTGTTGGGGATATCATGTATGGATAGCAATTGTGAGTAGGTGTGAAGGTTGATTTGTGACTTGGGTACCTGCATCCAAAGAAAAATCGTGAGTTTTGTAGAGGGGGGAGGTTAGTTCGTATTCCCTGTGGACTTCGCTTGTCCTGCTTGGCGTTGTGTATCGTTGGGGTAGCGTTGCTAAACAAAGCAATTTGATAATAGTCATGCATGACTTAGTAAAAAATGTAACGTAAATACATAATTGAAAATAGTTTTCTTTAGATGAACCGACGACTACGACGCGGTTCAAGACATTGCAACCTCTCTCGCTCCGGAATTTTGAGGGTCCTCCTCAAAATTCTGCCCCAGTGGGTTGATGCTTCTGACGGCTATTTACAATGATCGACTGAAGTTACTTCGGAATTTTGAGGGCCCTCCTCAAAATTCTGCCCCAGTTTCCAATTGCGGGCGAAATGAAAATTTTATTGAATTGTGACCGAACCCATAAGGCTGCCTACGTATCCCTTCTTAAACGGGAATCAGGTCAGACGTAGTTCAAATTCGTCAGTCCATTTGGTAGCGGCGTCCTTCTTCAACATCTTAAAGATCGGCTCACAAATGACAGTGGACTGGGCTATGAACCGCTGATGTAGTTAAGTCTCCCCAAGAAACTCATAACCTCCTTCTTGCTCTTCGGCGGCGACAATTCTTGAATAGCTTTGACCTTTGATGGATCCAACTCTATCCCTCGGCGGCTCATAATGAACCCAAGTATTTTTCCGGCAGGAACCCCAAATGCACATTTTGCGGGATTCAGCTTCAGGTTGTACCTTCTCAGTCTATTGAAGAATTTCCTCAAATCTCCCATGTGATCAGCGTCTTTCTTGGATTTGATTATGACGTCGTCTACATATACTTCGATCTCCTTGTGTATCATGTCATGAAAAATTGTGGTCATGGCCCTCATGTAGGTGGCCCCTGCATTCTTTAACCCAAACGACATCATTTTGTAACAATACATCCCCCACGGCGTAATGAAAGCCGTTTCCTCAGCATCCTCTTTATCCATCCATATCTGATGGTACCCAGCAAAACAATCAACGAACGACAGCAACTCATGCTTGGCGCAGTTGTCAATCAAGATGTGTATATTCGGCAAGAGGAAGTCGTCTTTTGGACTGGCCCGGTTGAGATCCCGGTAGTCAACGCAAATTCTGACCTTCCCATCATTCTTCAGTACTGGCACAATGTTGGCTAACCATGTCGGGTACTCTACTACCCGGAAGACCTTAGCTTTGACCTGCTTAGTGACTTCTTCCTTGATTTTCAAACTCATGTCTGGCTTGAATTTTCTGAGCTTCTGTTTCACTGGCGAACAGGCCGGATCAGTCGGTAATTTGTGAGCCACAATGGACGTGTTTAGACCAATCATGTTGTCATATGACCATGCGAATATGTCCTCATATTCCTTTAGAAATTTTGTATACTCTTCCTTCTCAGACGGTGACAAATGAACGCTGACTTGTGTTTCTTTGATGTTCTCTACATCTCCTAGATTGACGATCTCCATCTCGTCCAGGTTGGACTTAGGCCTATTCTCAAAATTCTCAACTTCTTTAACGATTTCTTCCGGTATATCATCTTCCTCTGAATCTGTGTCCGTTTGTCGCGTTGTCTCGTTGCATGCCACAGTCGTCGGTTCATCAAGACAAGTAATAGTAATGCTGTTTGAGTAAAGTAATGAGAGAAAATAATAAGAGAGAGATTTGTAAGAAAATTGAAATACTTTAATAAATTCCATAAGTGTTTTGAACATTGGAGCTCTTTCTTGCGAAAAAGAAAAAATGCGAAAAGAAAATAAACTTAATAAAGCAAAATAGTGCGTAATGCTTTGTTCAACCTTGCTACCCCGAGGCACGTCGGGCTCTGGTGGTTCTAACGGTCCAGTTGCTGAGGTATGCTCCTCTGCTCACAGCCTGTATGGAAGGGCCTTCCTCCCCCTCCTCCTCAAAAATGACACAACAGTCCATATCATCATCTTCCAGGAACAAGTTCCTCATCGCTGCTAATGCTTCCTCTTCTTCTGACCCATAGATAACCTCGGCTGGTTGAAAAGTCTGCTCTAGATGGGATATCAGTTGCTCCAATGGATAGTAAGGGCCACGCCATGGTGGCGACCAGTCCTTGAATACTTCCCAAGTAGACTCATACCCCAACCCGAAGGTGGTACCATGCTTCTTGAGCTTGATAGGCTTAGCGATTCCTTGGAGGTTTTTGCCAAGTCCTTTGCGAGGTTCATACCCGCTCCAATTCAGTATGCTTTCAATTTTGTTGTTCCACCATTTGTCGTTATCGACTGCGTTGACCCGCTCGATGTGGTGGTAAGTTTCCCCACCTAATCTTCTTCTTCCTCCAATTGCTGGAATGGTCTGGCGGCTATATATGGGGTTGCTACCGTCACCATGAATGATCACCTCCTGGTGATTCCATTCAAATTTCACTGCCTGATGTAGTGTTGATGCCACGGCCCCGGCAGCATGAATCTATGGTCGTCCCAATAGCAGATTGTAAGAAGTCGGCACATCTATCACTTGAAAATCAACGTCGAACCAAGTGGGCCCCATTTGCAAATGTAGGCTAATTTCCCCAATAGTGGACCTTTGAGATCCGTCGAAAGCTTTGACGTTGATAGCCCCATCCTTGATTTCATGCATCCCTTTTCCCAATGTTCTGAGTGTTACCAGAGGACAAATGTTGAGACTGGACCCCCCATCGACCAGGATCCGGGTGATAAAATAATCTTCGCACTGCACAGTGATGTGCAATGCCTTGTTATGACTCAATCCTTCCGGTGGCAGCTCATCCTCGTGAAAGGTGATTTTATGACTCTCCAACACTTGGCCCACCATGTTTGCCATTTCTCCTCCAGTGATGTTGCTTGGTACATACGCCTCACTCAATACCTTCAACAAGGCATTCTTGTGTGCATCAGAACTTTGTAATAAAGCCAAGATAGAAATTTGTGCCGGTGTTTTGTTCAGCTGGTCAATGACCGAGTATTCCTTGGCTTGTATCTTTCTCCAGAGATCACTGGGTCCAGTTTCAATGATGGCTTGTCGGCCAGAGGTCTGCTTACTCGACTCAGCTAAGTGTTCTGGGGTATAAACCCTACCGATTCTTGTCATACCCTGCGCTGCAACTGTTTCTCCGAACTTGGCTTTTCCTTTCCTTCTTGCCTCGGTTGTGTAGTCCCACGGTATACCTTTTATGTGGAACGGTGTTACGGCTGTCATTGCTACTGGAATAGGCACCCTTACCTTGGAAGGTAATACAACAACTTCAAAGGGCTCAGACACCTTTGGGGACCCAAACTCGGCCTCGATTGGTGTTGGCGTCTTTGCGGAGGCTGGTGCTTCAAACTCAAGCGGTATGGACATGTTCACCTCAGCATCTTCAGAAGGCTGAATTTGGACTACAATCGGGTTAAGAGTGACTGTTGGTTTCTTTGGATCGTCACCTTCCGTGATCAAACCGATTGATCCTTTGGGATCCCAATCATCTTTTATTTTAATCATATGAACACTTCCACCCTTGTGGTCTGGTAGAGGGTTGCTGCGGATGTTCGGAGCAGGCTCCTTTGCCACGATAATCTTGATATCAATTAAAGCTTGGATCTTGTCCTTCAGGGAGCGACACTCATCAATGGTATGCACAGGTTTTGTTTGGGTTGACCCATTGGGAAGGATTTTCTGGGGTTATGGCAGGGATAGGGATGACATAACCGGCGGCTTTGAGTCTTTCATACAGCTGGTCGATTGGCTCGGCAATGGCGGTGTATTGTTTGGGAGGTCTGCGGTCAAAATTTGGTCGGGGTCTAGGAAAGTTTTGGCGAGTAGGAGGTGATTGATAGTGGGATGGTTGAGTGTTGTAGGGTTGGTGGACTTGTGCGGGTTGGGAATATTTGGGTGAAGTGGGTTGGTATGTGGGAGGTGGAGGTGATTGATAGGTAGGTGGTGGAGCTTGGTAGGAAGGTGCGGGTGCTTGGAAATTTGGAGTGGGTTGATATGTAACTGGAGATATCGGGTAGGTTTGATATTTGACTGGTGATTTGGTTCTCTGCTCAACCATTACGGCACTTACATCCCTCTTCTTGGATGTACGACCGGAATGCAGAGCCTTATTGGTGGCTTGCAAAGCTTCAAAGTTAGTGACCATACCACTTTTGATGCCCTCTTTAATCCTTTCCCCCAGCCTGATGATGTCAGAAAATTTATGGTTCTCGATCAGCATCTATCTTTTATAGTATTGCGGATCCTAAGCCCTGACGAAAAACTTGTTCATCTGTTCTTCCCCTAAAGCAGGTCGAACCTTAGCAGCCTCTGACCTCCAGCGAGTGGCATACTCGCGGAACGTTTCTGTAGGTTTCTTCTTTAAATTCTGAATGTAAAACACATCTGGTGCATTTCCATGTTGAACCTGAACCTGTCTATGAAGTCGGACGCCATACTAACCCAGTCTGACCACTTCTTGGGGTCTTGGTTAATGTACCAAGACAGAGCATCTCCTTTCAAGCTTCTCATGAAAAGCTTCATGCGAACCTTTTCATCCTTTCCTACTCCGACCAACTTGTCGCAGTATGTCCTCAAGTGTACCCTGGGATATCCTGTACCATCAAACATTTCGAACTTGGGAGGTTTGTACCCCTCGGGCAGTTCGACATCTGGTTGAATGCAAAGGTCTTCGTAATTCAGTCCCTCGATCCCCTTGCTTCCTTCAACACCCTGAACTCGGCTAGTCAGTTTCTTGAGTTCTGCGGCCAGATTCCTGATAAGAGAGTCTTTGTCATCAAACTCAGGTGTGCTTGAGGCGGGCTGCATGGGGTGTGGTATGGTTTCCACATAGATGGGGGTGTTGTGGTGATGATCATTTGTGGAGTTCAGTGGTTCGGGGATGAGCAGTGGGGTGTTGCTTGAAGTGTGGCATGTGTTGCAGTGGTGATGGGGAGTGGGTTGGTTTTGTGGCTTCGGGATGTTTTGAGGAGGTATGGGATTTTGAGTGTTGGGGAAGCTGATATCCGGGGTACTGAGGGAAAATGACAAGCTTGCCAAGTTCCGAACTTGGTCCAATTCTTCCTGAAATTTCAATAACTTCTGTTCGAGCTGGGAGGCGCTTTCCTTGGAAACCTGAATACCCTGAGAAGTTTCTACCCTTTCAACTGAACTCTCCTTTCTGATGTTGCTCAAATCTTCCATTTTTCCCTTGTTCTTGTTTCTGATAGGACTCGGAGGAGGAGGAGGTGGAGGACGCTTCGATCTTGTGGAATATGATGCGATGCCAGAGTGCAGGAACTAACCTTTGGGGAGGGGAATAAGCTAAAGTAAAAACAAAAGGTAACAAGTTAGTAGGGATCGTGAGAAGAAAATGTTGCAATATTTAAACACATAGTGTAAGAATATAAATCGTGTCCTAAATTGGGAGCCTCGTTGTGGTCGAGGTAGGCCTAGCGACAAGTAAATTTGGAGAACTTAGAATGCTAAATGCCTCATTTTATTGATGAAAAATAAGACGAATCCCAAAACGACACTAAATAACAGGAAATAAAAGTGTCACTAGTGGCCATAGGCCTTATTACATTTAGAGTAAAGAAAAGACTCCTAACTACTTGGTCCCAGAAGGACCTTCCCCAGAATCGGCATCTTTAGCTCCATCGAACAGCTTCACCAGCTCACGTAGTCCCAGCAGCAAGTAGGCTCTCGCCAGATGTCCGCCTTCATTTCCTTCAGCAACCCGACAATCTTTAACCCTCTTCAGGAACTTCTTTTCCAGCTCCACTATGCCCCGCTCCAAACAGATCAGTCGTTTGTTGGCGCTGACAGCCATATCTTTCCATTCGCCAATTAGCTTTTGATTGGCTTCTTGTATTTCACGGTGCTCATTTTCACATTCCCGCATCCTCTTGCGCAGTTGGTTGTACTTTACCTGTGTTTCAGCCTTTTCATCAATAATCCTGTGACCTCGAACAAATCCGCGCTGACCCAAATCGTTGTGATTGTCCTCCAGCTAGCCTAGATAGTATGGAGTACAACCAGCATGTAGCAATCTGGCTCGATGGTGTCTCTTCCCAAGACAATTTTGCTATGCCACATATGCTGAGCCTGACACCTGTACGGACTGTCGTCATCTTGGAAGTCGGCTCGAAAATGGCTCATCTTGTCAACCCTTAGTATAACCTGCTTCCTACCCGCCTGTCTCATAACCCGGATAGGGACATATGGGTAGGTCCCTCTTAAACCGATCAGTATCAGAAATGGAGCATCCCTAGACCGTATGATGAATTCTTCAGTAGGGAACCACTCAAACATCCATTGCACCCGGTCTTCAGTAAGATTGTCGAAGAGCTCGACCCACTCTCTAGCATTCTCTGGTTGGGCGAACATGTTGGGCATATAATTCACCCGCTTTGGGTGATGAAAAGCGATATGATCATCCCAGTCTCTACGATGGATTTCCTGCCAGTACTCACCCCTTTGGAGGTGCTCCATGAGCCATAGTTGGAGTAGAAAATTACATCCCTCGAAATGTTTGGCCCCTTGTTGACAACTTTCTAGGGCTCGGTATATTTCGGCAACTATCATTGGCACAAGGCTGAATGGCTGCCCGTTAATTCCTTCCATCAAGGTCTTGGTGACCATGGCCAGTCTGGTATGGATTCTTGCTTTCTTTGTCGGAAAAACTATCATCCCCAAGAAACAGAACATAAACACAAATACCCTTCGGTGGATGTGCCCCAATGAGGTGATGGCGAATTCGTCCGGATAGGTACGGTATGATTTGCTATGGCCGTACCTTTCATACAAATGGTCAAAGGGAATGTAAGACTTCTCCAAATATGTCAAGTCAGGATTCTTCTTTAGACCCATCATCTTAAGAAAACCCCTACCCTTACGATTTTCCGGCATTAGCAAACCCGGAGTTTCCCATGGTATTCCAGCCAGTCCTCCTATTTCCTCAAGCAAATGTGCCATCTCAATGTCTCCGAAGCGGAATACCGACCTATCACAATCCCAGAATAGAGTGGCAGCTTCTATGATTTTGTTGTTGGGTTGAATGTCAAGGAGAGAAGGCAGGTTTCCTAGATACTTCCGGACAAGAGTTTGATCGCTGGAATGAAGATCCTTCCACCAGCTTAGCAATTTGGGGTGAATGTGGGTGACCATGCCGAATCTGGGGACTTCGTGCCTCATTTTCTGCAAAACAAAAGGTTAGGCCCTTTCCCCCACCGGACTTGACTATTTAACATCAATAATTAGCATAAGAAGCATTTAGTTCTCCAAATGAATGCACAGAACGTGGTAAGGTCCGTTTGGGTTTCAAGGAAACCTAGTGGACTTTGGACAAGGCTATCTTAAAGAGTCATTATGCGGACAACATAACTGACTCGGTTAGGTTTGACCATGATGCATGCATAATCAAATAGAGTAGGGTTTCTATGGGGTTTTAGACTGGTACCCTTGAGCGGACAACTCAAGAGGGAAAGGCGCGGAACCGTCGACTACACCGTTGATCAACTGGTTTTACCGCAAATATGCCTTTGCCGGATTTAGGGGGTGATAATATCGGAAGAGCGCAACCACTCATTATAAGCGTTGCTAAGGGATTTTGTTTAGCACCAATGGAATATGATGTTGAATATGCAATTACAAGAATGAAACAAGTTGTCACGTATTTGCACGTTCATAATGTAATGATTGCTCATAACTACAACAGTATTGAAGGAAAGCAGCAAAAGAAAGCATTAAAGAAAAGAAAACAAAGAGCCAAGTCAGTTTTGGGGTAGAGAAGAAATAAAGACATTAAATAAAGGCAATAAAGATGCAATAAAGTCACAAGTAGCATGAAATGGTAAAAGCCTAAAGAATTTCCCCAGCAGAGTCGCCATGCTGTCGATGCCCCCTTATTCTAAAGGCGAAATCGGGCTTACGACATTTGGGCGGACAACTATTTTCCTTTTGGGAATTGGGTTTGAGATTTAGAAGAGTCTCCACCTAATGATTAAGTGCATTAGGACACTAAGAAGGAAATGAAAAGAAGAAAAACCAGAGAATGGGTAAGGGCTTGAAATTATCTCGGGGGGAAGGTGTTAGGCACCCCCCATGATCCACTAGTGTGGTTCCCGGCCATGCTATAATTGTGACATTAAATATAAACAACAAATAAACATACAAGACAATTCTCACATAACGATTGCAAGTAGGGGAAGTATGAAAGTTAAATAAACGAGCTGAAATTTGGGACTAGGCGATTTCATAATTTATTTAAAGAAT
>NW_017671414.1:117059-219986 GCF_001879085.1 Nicotiana attenuata | reverse complement strand
AAGTTGCAAGTAAAGCAGTACAAAAGTCTCAGCAGAGAGTAGAGAGTTTGAAAGAGTATTGTGATTGAAGTTACGTGTGCGAGATTATGAATATTGGACTTAAGGATTCAGAAGTTCAAAGTTCTAAAGTTGTAAAGTTTTCAAAGCTTAAAAGCATGTTCAATGCAGAAGGATCGAGCCCCTTTTATAGTGCAGCAAATAAGCAAGAAAAAGGTAAGGAAATAACATTGTAATCAGTCTCCCTTTAGTTAAGGGATTCTGATTTCAAACGGGTGAAAAAAATTAAGGAAAGGGGTTTGAAAAAATATTTTCCTAGCAGTATAATAAAGGGTAAGTACATAGAAGCTATTTAAGGCAACAAACTAATAGTACACGGTTTGTAAAAAAAAGGAAAGGGAATCAACCAGTTAAATGAAAATTTCAGCCTTTTACTTGAATGAATCAAGTCAGGAAAGGGGAAAAGAAAGGTTCAAGTAGGGAAAATGAGTAACAATCAAGTGAACACAATTAAAGGAATTCGGAATCAATTAGTAGTTGGCAAAACCTTTTTGAATGACGAGTTCTCATATATAAAATACACAAATATGTAAATCAGGAAAGGACGGTCCAAGTTATTTAGAAGAGAGTTTAATCAAAGAAAAGTTCAGAATCATAAGCAAAGAGATACAGGTTCAATTTGCAGACTCATAGTGGGTCCGAGAGTCCAGGGTCCCCAAAGTGGAACCCTAACTCAAACATAAAATCAAAATCGCCAAGGGAAACCCCAAATCCTAGGGTTTCACAATTGAGTCAGACATGGAGGTGAGAAAGCAATCCACTTGTTTCAGAACCTTAGCAAAACAGATATGATAGCGTGCTTGAACGACAAAGGAAGAAAAATCAGGAAGAACATATTTGAGAAAACTCAGAACCTAAAAAAGTTCAGAAAGGGGGAGATAATACAAACTTTAACACAAGTAGATGAAGCATGTCAGAACATGAACGGAATCCAGTAAACAAAATCAAATAACTTAACGGTAGACACATATAGTAAAAGACTAAAGAAAACATAGCAAAGATTAATATGAGTAACATGTATAGTAGAAAAGAAAAGGTAAAAGACAGTACATGCGTAAAGTAAAAGAAATCACACGAGCAGGGTATAGACAAACACACATAAAGCAAAGAAGACGAAAAAATCAGAAAGATTTTTCCTAAAAATCCTTTCAGAAACCCTAAAATCAGAGAGAAGCGATTTTGACAAAACTTTTGAGGAAAAAACTTTAGATGGCAAGAGAAGCATAGATACAGTATAGATCTAACCAAATAATGGTGAAAGAACCTCGAATCGCTTAGGGTTTCGGAGAAACCCTAGAAATGAGAAAAGCTTGGAAACAGGTCCGATCTTGAGTCGGAGAGGTCAAGAATCACGTTCCTGAGCCTGAATCTGCCGGAGCATGGCCGGAGAAGCCATGGAATCAAAGATCGGAGAAGATCGGAGGGAGAACCATCGAAGTCAGCCTTCCAGACTTCGAACATTCAAGGTCTAATGGTGGAGAGGGTGGGTAGAGACCATCCATGGCCTGGGAAGCCATGGATTCCGGTGAAAAAATACGGTGAAGGAAGGTGGGAGGAGGCTAGGGTTCTGAAGAACTGATGAGAGGATTTGAGAGTGTTTGGGATTCCAGGGCAGCGGGTCAGGTGAGAATGAGGGGGATTAGGGTAGGTCATTTAGTTTAATTATGGAAGGGTGAGTTTTGGCCGTTGATCTTGAGTGATCAACGGTTTAGATTTAGACGGGTAGGTGGGGGAACGGGTTGGGTCGTTTGGAGTTGGGTCGATTAATTGGGTAGAATTGGGTCAATTTAGGGGCCAAAATTGAAATAAAATGGGGCTGTAATTGAAATAGAAATGGGGCTTAATATTAAATAGCCAATTTTCCCTTTTTATTTATAAAAAAATAGTAAAGATGATTTTAAAAGTGAATTAAAATACTGGAATAATTAATAGTGTATAAATGTTATTTTAAAAATACTGGACCTAATTTTACAATTATAAAATGCTATTAATCTTAAAGTAGGCTACAATTGCAATTATATGCAATTTAGCCTTTTAAATACCAAATAAATTTGTAAAAAATATACGAAAAATCACCCTAGCTATATTTTGGTATAAATATGAGAATAAAATAAATTATTCACCAAAATTGATAGTTTTGGGATTAATTACTGATTTTGTATGGACAACAAATTGATTTTAAAAATCTTTAAAAATTAGGAAAAATAACAAAACACTTGGGCATGATTATATATGCGTATATATATTCTATTTTGAAAGTACTTTGGATATAAAATATTACATAGGGAAAAATTCGATATCAACAGCGATGAGGATGTGCATTGATTACAGGCAGTTGAACAAAGTTACAATAAAAAATAAGTATCCTTTGCCTCGTATTAATGATTTATTTGACCAGCTTCAGGGAGCGAGGGTGTTCTCCAAGATTGATCTCCGGTCAGGATATCACCAGTTGAAGATCAGGGACTCGAATATTCTTAAGACAGCTTTTAGGACCAGATATGGCCATTATGAGTTTCTTGTGATGTCTTTTGGGCTGACCAATGCCCCAGTAGCGTTCATGCATTTGATGAACAATGTGTTTCGGGCTTATCTCGACTCGTTTGTTATTTTATTCATTGATGATATTCTGGTATACTCGCATAGTCAGGAGGAGCACACGGAGCATTTGAGAGCGGTATTGCAGCGGTTGAGGGAGGAGAATCTTTATGCAAAGTTCTCTAAGTGTGAGATTTGGCTCAGTTCAGTGGCTTTCTTGGGGCACGTGGTATCCAGTGAGGGTATTCAGGTTGATCCAAAGATGATAGAGGCGGTTCAGAGTTGGCCCAGGCCGTCCTCAGCCACAGAGATTCGCATCTTTTTTGGTTTGGAGGGTTATTACCGTCGGTTCGTTCAGGGATTTTCATCTATTGCATCACCCTTGACCAAACTGACACAAAAAGGGTGCTCCATTCAGGTGGTGGGATGAGTGTGAGGCGAGTTTTCAGCAGCTCAAGACCGCCTTGACCACAGCTCCTGTGTTAGTTTTGCCATCAGCTTCAGGTTCATATACAATGTATTGTGATGCTTCGAGGGTTGGTATTGGGTGTGTGTTGATGCAGGAGGGTAGAGTGATTGCTTATTCTTCTTGTCAGTTAAACCCCTATGAGAAGAACTACCCTGCTCATGATTTTGAGTTGGCTGTCATTGTTCACGCATTGAAAACTTGGAGACATTATCTCAATGGTATGTCTTGTGAGGTGTTTACTGATCATCATAGCCTCCAGCACTTGTTCAAGCGGAAGGATCTCAATTTGAGGCAGCGGAGATGGTTGGAGCTGCTAAAGGATTATGATATCACTATCTTGTACCATCCAGGGAAGGCCAATGTAGTGGCCGATGCCTTGATTAGGAAGGCAGTGAGTTTGGGCAGTTTGGCACATATTCCTATTGGGGAGAGACTCTTGCAGTTGATGTTCAGGCCTTAGCCAGTCGGTTCGTGAGGTTGGATATTTGGGAGCCCAGTCGGATCTTAACTTGTGTGGTTTCTCGGTCTTCCTTGTTCGATTGCATCAGAGAGCGCCAGTATGATGATCCTTATTTTCTTGTCCACAAGGGCAGAGTTCATCACGATTATGCCAGAGATGTGACTATTGGTGATGACGGGATATTGAGGATGCAGGGCTAGATATGTGTGCCCAATGTAGATGGGCTTCGGGAGTTTATTCTTAAGGAGGCCCATAGCTCGCGATATTCCATCCATCCGGGTGTCGCGAAGGAGAATGAAGAAAGATATAATGGAATTTATAGCTTGGTGCCTCAATTGTCAGCTGGTGAAATACTAGCATCAGAGGCCAGGTGGCTTGCTTCAGCAGATGGATATTCCGGAGTGGAAGTGGGAGCGGATCACCATGGATTTTGTAGTTGGACTCCAACGGACTTTGAAGAAGTTCGATGCTATTTGAGTGATTGTGGATTATCTGACCAAGTCCGCGCACTTCATTTATGTGTGTACTACCTATTCTTCAGAGCAGTTAGTAGAGATTTATATCCGAGAGATTGTTCGCCCGCATGGTATCCCGGATTCCATCATTCCAGATAGAGGTACTTAGTTAACTTTGCAGTTTTGGAGAGTGGTGCAGCGAGAGTGGGGTACTCAGGTTGATTTGAGCACAACTTTTCACCCTTACATGGATGGGCAGTTCGAGCGCACGATTCAGATATTGGGGGACATGTTGCGTTCTTGTGTTATTGATTTTGGAGGTTCATGGGATCAGTTTTTACCGCTCGCGGAGTTTACATATAACAACAGTTATCAGTCGAGTATTCAGATGTCTTTATTTGAGGCTTTATATGGGAGACGGTGTAGATCTCCCGTTGGTTGGTTTGAGCCGGGCGAGGCTAGGCTTTTGGGTACAGACTTGGTACGGGATGCTTTGGACAAGGTGAAGTTGATTCAGGAGCAGCTTCGTAAAATGCAGTCAAGAAAGAAGAGTTATGCTGACAGGAAGGTCCGTGATGTGTCTTACATGGTCGGGGAGATGGTTCTACCGAAGGTATCACCCATGAAGGGTGTTATGAGATTTGGGAAGAAGGGTAAATTGAGTCCTCGGCTCATTGGGCCTTTTGAGGTGCTACGGAGGATTGGGGTGGTGAACTATGAGCTGGCGTTGCCATCTGTCACGACCCCAGTTCGCCCTCTGTGAACATGTCGTGACGGCACCTAGTCCCTATAACTAGGTAAGCCTAACAATGCGGAAGATAAACCATAATTGCGGAAGAAAATAAATAAAACTGAACTAGTAAAATAAATGGTGTTTGAGGTGTCGCTCGGCACATACCACAACAATTCTCGAAGCTAACAAACTCCCAAAACCTGAAAACTCACAAATCACAAGCTAAGGGATACATAAGAGGCTCTGACTTAAGAACATCTATACAAAGGAGAAATACTGGAAAAAAAGAGCTATACTTATTACAGAAAGCTGGAAAGGGACTCCTCGGTCTGCGGACGTAGCAGATATACCTCGAAGTCTCTACTGATACGCCTCCTTCCAAGGCTGACAGAACTGAGTGGGAGTACCTGTATCTGCACAACAAAATGTGCAGAAGAGTAGCATGAGCACACCACGGCGGTGCCCAGTAAGTATCAAGACTAACCTCGGTGGAGTAGTGACGAGGAACAGCCAAGGCACCTACCGGTCAATAAACAGTATGATCATAGGAATAATGGAAACGACATATAAATATGTAAAGACTGCATGAATGACCAAGAATGCTACAATTCACAATAAGGGGAAAATACAACAAGTAACAACGAGAATATAATAAATGATGATACGAAATGACGGCAGAATCACAATCCAAATCCTAAGGTCACAACACAGCAAGGGGAAAACAAGTCAATAAATCATATCCTACAATGATGTTCACAAAGGTCTTATTCAACTCTTTCCACAATTTCACCAAGTCTCGGACAAACCACAACTCGCGAAGACCCAGCATCTGAAATCTAACAATTGGCATCCTATGCCTCATAAATCTCATGGTCATATGACAACTAACTGGCTAACTAGGGCAATTCTCACAAATATAATGGATAAACGAGGGCGTACCTCCACCCTTAGCAAAATCAGGAGGAATTCACCTCTAATAGGAGTGTTCAGCTACGTGTATGCTTGTGCAAATGTTTCTAACAAAATTCTACCAGCTAGTAAACATGAAAAGGAGAACGGACCGCACGTATGATGTTTCCTCACAACTTCCAAGCGATAAAGCTCATACCGGTAAGCAACCCACAATCACATTATTAAACAAATAGGAATGCCTCCACAGACCGTCACAATTCTCTACAATCATCCCCTGACATAGCCCACCTTATTTCGCCACGTGTGCAAAGAATAATATAATAAGCACCGCCTTATTTCGCCACACGTGCATCACAATGTTCCCACCTTATTCCTCCACATGCGCAACCCATATATAAGCATATAACATATCCCGCCTTATTACGCCGCATGTGCAACACATCAATAGCAACAATAGCACGGCAAAGACCTTGTGCAACCCTTCAACAACAACCGCACGGCAGAGACCTCGTGCATCATAGTACCAACAGCCGCACGGCAGAAACATCGTGCATCACAGTACCAACAGCCGCACGGCAGAAACCTCGTGCATCACAGTATAACCAACCGCACGGCAGAAATCTCGTGCATCGCAACATCAACAACCGCACGGCAGAAACCTCGTGCATCACAGTCTCAAGTACAACACAACAAATGACAATATATACAGGAACAAAGCAAGAGAATCAACTCGAGTATTTCCGTTCACCAAAAGACGGTACAACTAACTCACAAGGAATAACCGTAACAGAGAAAGACTAAGCGCAATAAGAACAACTCAACAAGGGAGAAATAATATGAAACAACGATTCCATAATACTAAGTTCAACAACAAGGAAGTTAACATGATTCAAATGACTACAATTAAGGAAATATCAACAAAACATAGGATATCTAACTTCTTTACAATTAAGACCAATTAATTACACGAGAGATAGAAATAATGCTTTCCAAATAAAGACAAGCAGTTAGGAATGATAATGTGACTATAGAAGCGTAATGTCTACAGTGAAACAAGTAAAAGTCAATTAGGCAACAAGAATAATCCAAAAAGGCAAATAAATTCCAAGTAAGACATGTAAAGGTGAAGCTAATAACAGTGAACTCAATCGTATCAAGAACAACATCATATTCAGTGACTACAAGGATCTAAGAGCCTAAAAGGGAATATTTTCCACAAATAAATCCGAGCACGCACTCGTCACCTCGCGTACAAGGAATACAATCAACAAAGAAGACTCAAATCCTAAGGGGAAGTCCCCCACACAAGGTTAGGCGAGATACTTACCTCGAACCGGCTAAAATCAACTAGCAACCACGTTCTTGCCACGAGTACTCGACTCCAAATGGCCCAAATCTATTCAATTAAATCACACATTGTAAATAACATCTCAAACAACCGATTCTACAATTCGATTCAAAGCTAAAGCGCGAAATTAGGCAAAATGACCAAAACGCCCCTCAGGCCAACGTCTCGGAATCGGATAATTTTTACATTTTCAGAACCCTCGTACTCTCACGAGTCTAACCATATAAAAATCTCCCAAATCGGAGGTCAAACACCCCCCTCAAAACTCAATAATTCGGTCTATGAAGTTCTACCCATTTTTCATTAAAAATCTGAAATTAAAGGATGAAATTAAGAGGAGATTCATGGAAATTGGTCTAAATCGAGTGAGAAGCACTTACCCAAGTCGCCCAGGTGAAAATCCCTTCAATAATCGCCAAGAGCCGAGCTCTAGAAGTCAAAATGTTATAAAAGTGGTGAAACCCTCGAATTTGGGATTTAATTCTGTCTGCTCAGTGATTTGTGCTATGCGATCGCGGGCCAAACAATGCGATCGCATAGAAGGAAATACTGCTGCCCAAAATTTGTGCTATGAGATAGCGGGGAAAGCAATGCGATCGCATAGAAGGAAAATATTGATGCCCAAATCTGTGCTATGCGATCGTGGGACAAGTGATGCGATCGCATAGAAGGAAAATAGTGATGCCCAAATTTGTGCTATGCGATCGCGGGACAAGTGATGCGACTGCATAGAAGGAAAATATTGATGCCCAATTTGTGCTATACGATCGCGGGACAAGCAATGCGATCGCATAGAAGGAAATACCAGATAGCAGAACATCAATTCAAACATAGGGAAAAATGACCCGTAGCCCATCCGAAACACACCCGAGGCTCCCGAGACCCCAGCTAATCACACACACAAGTCATATAACCTAACACGGACTCGCTCGAAGTTTCAAATCACTTAAAACAACATCGGAACGACGGATCAAACCAAAAATAAAGCTTATGAACTTCCAAATCTTCAAAATACGCTTTCAATCAAAAACCTAACCAAACCACATCCGAATGACCTGAAATTTTACACATACATCCCAAATGACATGACAGAGTTACTGCAACTTTTGGAATTCCATTCCGACCCTCGGATCAAAATCCCACTATCGGACCGGAAACTTCAAAAATTCAAACTTCTGCATTTCAAGTCTAAATTAGCTACGGACCTCCAAAACACATTCCGAACACGCTCCCAACCCCGAAATCACCTAACGGAGCTAACGGAACAATCAGATTTCCATTCCGAGGTTTTCTTCACACTGTTCTGACTACGGACCACTTTCCAACACTTAAGTTCTCATTTAGGGACTAAGTGTCCCAAAACTCTCCTAAAAACCCAACACCGAACGCCCCGGCAACCAATAGCAGGAAAGAACTTAGGGGAAACAGTTAATAGGAGATCGGGGCGTTAATTCTTAAGACGACCGGCCGGGTCGTCACATCCTCCTACACTTAAACATTCGTTCGTCCTCGAACGAGCATAAAGAACATACCTGAAGTCCTCAAGTGGCTGAGTGCGCACTTCCAACATACCCCCGCGGGTGATCCCACGTCACCCTAATCTACTTAACCCTGACGGCACCATCTCAACTGAAATTTAACCTTTCTAGCAATACCAATAGGCCTTCAAGCCAGAATTCTCACCTTCCATCCGTTTCCAAAAGACCCGATCCTAAATCCATGTCCGGTATCAGTTGCAACCAGCTATTTCAAACCAAGCCAACACATACAGGGTGCAACCACACAACATGACACATTACACATAGGCCCACAATAACATTTCTAATAGCAATATTTGCCTGAGATCAAATCCGTACCAGCCATAAGCCTCATATCCCACAGGAACTCTTTTCAAACCTCCACAACACTGGCGATGATACAATAACCACGAAATCCACATAACAAAACACCCGAACAACCATGTCTCAGCCAACACCAACGGGTACACACCCCACAAGCTTAAACTCAATAAGCATAGAACGGAAATGACTGAACATGAGAAAGGAAACACATAAGGGAACTAACAAACAAATCAAACTAGCACAGATTCTTCTAAAACACAAATCGACAAAACATCTAACAACAAAGAATGAAAGCATATAAAAGACTCACAATGATCTTATACTGATATAACTTCTCACCGCAGTACACAACCCGGTCTCAACATATCAAATCACCTGAAATCACGAGGGTCCCGCCCTCATAACTGAATCACAAGTAGGGCACACATCAACCCATCTAGAGACTCTCACTAGATCAATTCCGTCTACAAATTACAACACAGGCTGGCTCCCACACCAAGAATACTCAGAGATCACATCGAACCTACCAAAACAGACAACATGAATTTACTACTAGCCTCATAACTCTTGACAACAGCTAGAAACGGATGATAGACACGGCTATCACTCATAGAACCTCCCAACAGAATAATCACATAAACAGAGTACAAATCATGAAACGCACTCATAAATGGAACAACAAATAATGGAACTCACCCCGATAAGCAGACTGTGATGAACTACAAATAGTGCCCCACTATAACAAACCAAATCCGTACCTGAATGACATTTAACTGGCGCACCGGCCTCAAGCCTACTATCTGAAACACATCAACGAGCCGAGCCTCCCCCTCTTGGGTGCCCTCTACCTGCCTGAATACCGCGCTAGGACACAGCGGTCCAATGTCTGGGACAATCTCTCATCATGTGGCTAGTATCTCCAGACTCAAAGCACCCTCTCTGCTGACGAGGCGGTGGGAACTGTGCGATGCGGGTACTCCGAGACCCACGAGCACTTGAGTCACCATGCAAAGTTTGAAGCGTGAAATGAACTGGCTGACCCGCAAAACCTCTACCATGATGCACCCTGCCTCCAAAATAAGGACCAGCATATCTCCCCAGTCTACGAGGCCTCCTCGCCTCCTCAAACTCTCTCTCCTGATCTCGGCTGCTCTCTCTCTCATGACCCTGCCAGCCCTCTCTCTCTCTAGCATGCATACCCTCTATCCTCCTAGCAATGTTCACCACCTGCTGATACGGAATATCCATCTCCAACTCACGGGCCATGCTGGATCTGATGCTAGAAATAAGCCCCTCAATGAACCAGCGAACCTTCTCGCGAACAGTAGAAACCAAGGCTGAGGCATGCCTAGCCAAACTGGTGTAACGGACAGCATACTCCGAGACGGTCATAGCACCCTAGCACAAATGCTCAAACTCCGCGCGCCATGCATCCCTGAGGCTCTGAGGAACAAACTCTCTCAGAAACATATCTCAAAACTGGGTCCAAGTCAGTGAAGCTGCCTCGTCTGGGCTGTCTAACTCATAGGTGCGCCACCAATCATAGGCGGCTCCTCGAAGCTGAAAAGTAGTGAAAGAAACCCCACTCGATATAGAGATACCCATAGTACGGAGAATACGGTAACACTCATCAAGAAATCCCAAGGCATCGTCTGATGCTAATCCACTAAACACCGGAGGATCATACTTCTTGAACCTCTCTAGTCTCATCTGCTCCAGCTCGGAAGCCGCTGCCATGCCCTGGGGCTGAACTCGTGCCGCAGGCGGCGCAGGAATAATCTCTAGAACCTGCTCAACATGCGTTCGCTGCTCGGGAGTGCGGGCGGCGGGAGTCTGTGCTCCTCCCCCGGCCTGGGATGTGGCTGCAGCAAGGGGAAGCAATCCTGCCCGAGCCAAAGTGGTGTACATACTCATGAACTGTGCCAAAGTCTCCTGAATGGCTGGAGTAGTAGTAGCAGTAGGCGTGTCAGGTGCCTGGACTCCAGCTGGATCTGCTGGTGGTACCTCGGCGGCAGCTTGCGCAGGTGCTCTCTCTGCACCACGTGCGCGTCCTCGAACTATACCCCGGCCCCGACCTCCGACAGCTGAAGCAGGGGGCGTGGGTGCCTGATCACCTTGGGTAGTACGTGTCCTCACCATATGTGAGAGAGTAGAAGACAGAGGTTTAGGATTATGGATGTCAAAAATTTCGCACGGCAGGGAAATCAAATAAAGTGGAATTTTCCTAACGGTTACATAGCCTCTCGCGGATAAGTACAGACGTCTCCGTACCGATCCACGAGACACTAATAAACCGGCTTGTGATCTGTGACTCCTATGAACCTAGGGCTCTGATACCAACTTGTCACGACCCCAGTTCACCCTCCGTGAACATGTCGTGACGGCACCTAGTCCCTATGACTAGGTAAGCCTACCAATGCGGAAGATAAACCATAATTGCGGAAGAAAATAAATAAAACTGAACTAGTAAAATAAATGGTGTTTAAGGTGCCGCTCGGCATATACCACAACAATTCTCGAAGCTAAAAAACTCCCAAAACCCGGAAACTCACAAATCACAAGCTAAGGGATACATAAGAGGCTCTGACTCAAGAACATCTATACAAAGGAGAAATACTAAAAAAAAAAGAGCTATACTTATTACAGAAAGCTGGAAACGGACTCCTCGGTATGCGGACGTAGCAGATATACCTCGAAGTCTCTACCGATACGCCTCCTTCCAAGGCTGACAGAACTGAGTGGGAGTACCTGTATCTGCACAACAAAATGTGTAGAATAGTAGCATGAGCACACCACGGCGATGCCCAGTAAGTATCAAGACTAACCTCGGTAGAGTAGTGACGAGGAACAGCCAAGGCAGCTACCGGTCAATAAACAGTATGATCATAGGAATAATGGAAACGACATATAAATATGTAAACATTGCATGAATGACCAAGAATGCTACAATTCACAATAAGGGGAAAATACCACAAGTAACAATGAGAATATAATAAATGATGATACGAAATGACGACGGAATCACAATCTAAATCCTAAGGTCACAACACAGCAAGGGGAAAACAAGTCAATAACTCATATCCTACAATGATGTTCACAAAGGTCTTATTCAACTCTTTCCACAATTTCACCATGTCTCGGACAAACCACAACTCGCGAAGACCCAGCATCTGAAATCTAACAATTGGCATCTTGTGCCCCATCAATCTCATGGTCATATGACAACTAACTGGATAACTAGGGCCATTCTCACAAATATAATGGATAAACGAGGGCGTACCTCCACCCTTAGAAAAATCGGGAGGAATTCACCTCTAATAGGAGTGTTCAGCAACATGTATGCTTGTGCAAATGTTTCTAACAAAATTCTACCAGCTAGTAAACATGAAAAGGAGAACGGACCGCACGTACGATGTTTCCTCACAACTTCCAAGCGATAAAGCTCATACCGGTAAGCAACCCACAATCACATTATCAAAAAAATAGGAATGCCTCCACAGACCGTCATAATTCTCTACAATCATCCCCTGACATAGCCCACCTTATTTCGCCATGTGTGCAAAGAATAATATAATAAGCACCGCCTTATTTCGCCACACGTGCATCATAATGTTCCCACCTTATTCCGCCACATGCGCAACCCATATATAAGCATATAACATATCCCGCCTTATTACGCCGCATGTGCAACACATCAATAGCAACAATAGCACGGCAAAGACCTGGTGCAACCCTTCAACAACAACCGCACGGCAGAGACCTCGTGCATCACAGTACCAATAGTCGCACGGCAGAAACATCGTGCATCACAGTACCAACAGCCGCACGGCAGAAACCTCGTGCATCACAGTATAAACAACCGCACGGCAGAAACCTCGTGCATCACAGTACCAACAACCGCACGGCAGAAACCTCATGCATCACAGTCTCAAGTACAACACAACAAACGACAATATATACAGGAACAAAGCAAGAGAATCAACTTGGGTATTTCCGTTCACCAAAAGACGGTACAACTAACTCACAAGGGATAACCGTAATAGAGAAATATTAAGCGCAATAAGAACAACTCAACAAGGGAGAAATAATCTGAAACAACGATTCCATAATACTAAGTTTAACAACAAGGAAGTTAACATGATTCAAATAATTACAATTAAGGAAATATCAACTAAACATAGGATATCTAACTTCTTTCCAATTAAGACCAATTAATTACACGAGAGATAGAAATAATGCTTTCCAAATAAAGACAAGCTGTTAGGAATGATAATGTGACTATAGAAGGGTAATGTCTACAGTGAAACATGTAAAAGTCAATTAGGCAACAAGAATAAGCCAAAAGGGCAAATAAATTCCAAGTAAGACATGTAAAGGTGAAGCTAATAACAGGGAACTCAATCGTATCAAGAACAACTTCATATTCACTAACTACAAGGATCTAAGAGCCTAAAAGGGACAAATTTTCACAAATAAATCCGAGCACGCACACGCACTCGTCACCTCGCGTACAAGGAATACAATCAATAAAGAAGACTCAAATCCTAAGGGGAAGTCCCCCACACAAGGTTAGGCAAGATACTTGCCTCGAACCAGCTAAAATCAACTAGCAACCACGTTCTTGCCACGAGTACTCAACTCCAAATGTCCCAAATCTATTCAATTAAATCACACATTGTAAATAACATCTCAAGCAGCTGATTCTACTATTCAATTCAAAGCTAAAGCGCGAAATTAGGCAAAATGACCAAAACGCCCCTCAGGCCAACATCTCGGAATCGAATAATTTTTACATTTTCAGAACCCTCGTACTCTCACGAGTCTAACCATATGAAAATCTCCCAAATCGGAGGTCAAACACCCCTCTCAAAACTCAATAATTCGGTCTATAAAGTTCTACCCATTTTTCATTAAAAATCTGAAATTAAAGGATGAAATTAAGAGGAGATTCATGGAAATTGGTCAAAATCGAGTGAGAAGCACTTACCTAAGTCTCCCAGGTGAAAATCCCTTCAAAAATCGCCAAGAGCCGAGCTCTAGAAGTCAAAATGTGATAAAAATGGTGAAACCCTCGAATTTGGGATTTAATTCTGTCTGCCCAGTGATTTGTGCTATGCGATCGCGGGGCAAACAATGCGATCGCATAGAAGGAAATACTGCTGCCCAAAATTTGTGCTATGCGATCGCGGGACATGCAATGCGATCGCATAGAAGGAAAATATTGATGCCCAAATTTGTGCTATGCGATCGTGGGACAAGTGATGCGATCGCATAGAAGGAAAATAGTGATGCCCAAATTTGTGCTACGCGATCGTGGGACAAGTGATGCAATCGCATAGAAGGAAAATATTGATGCCCAAATTTGTGCTATGCGATCGCGGGACAAGCAATGCGATCGCATAGAAGGAAATACCAGTTAGCAGAACAGCAGTTCAAACATAGGGAAAAATGACCCGTAGCCTATCCGAAACGCACCCGAGGCTCCCGGGACCCTGGCTAATCACACACACAAATCATATAACCTAACACGGACTTGCTCGAAGTTTCAAATCACTTAATACAACATCGGAACGACGGATCAAACCAAAAATCAAGCTTATGAACTTCCAAATCTTCAAAATACGCTTTCAATCAAAAACCTAACTAAACCACGTCAGAATGACCTAAAATTTTACACACACATCCCAAATGACATGATGGAGCTACTGCAACTTCCGGAATTCCATTCCGACCCTCGGATCAAAATCCCACTATCGGACCGGAAACTTTAAAAATTCAAACTTCGGCATTTCAAGCCTAAATAAGCTACGGACCTCCAAAACACATTCCAAACACGCTCCCAACCCCGAAATCACCTAACGGAGTTAACGGAACCATCGGATTTCCATTCCGAGGTCATCTTCACACTGTTCCGACTACGGACCATTTCCAACACTTAAGCTCTCTTTAGGGACTAAGTGTCCCAAAACTCTCCAAAAAACCCAACACCGAACGCCCCAGCAACCAAAATAGTAGGAAAGAACTTAGGGGAACCAGTTAATAGGAGATCGAGGCGTTAATTCTTAAGACGACCGGCCGGGTCGTCACACCATCTAGCTTGTCGAGTGTGCATCCGGTATTTCATGTTTCTATGCTTCGGAAGTACATTGGTTATCCCTCTCATGTTTTGGATTTCAGCGCGATTCAGTTAGACGGTGATTTGACTTATGATGTGGAGCTAGTGGCTATTTTGGAACGGCAGATCCAAAAGTTGAGGTCAAAGGATATAGCCTGAGTGAAAGTGAAGTGGAGAGGTCGGCCCGTGGAGGAGGCTACTTGGGAGACCGAGCGGGAGATGCACAGCAGATATCCACACATGTTTGACGCTTCAGGTATGTTTCTAAACTCATTCGAGGACGAAAGTTTATTTAAGAGGGGGAGGATGTAACGACTCGGCCGATCGTTACATTAGTTACAACCTTGGTTCCCCCATTTCTGCTTCTTTATGTGTTGTTCAACTGTATTTCATCATATTGTGTTGGTTGTTCTGTGCTCGGAATGGTCTTGGAGTTGAATGAGACACTTGGTCTATAATTTAGGAGCTTAAATTGGAAAAAGTCAATCGGATTTTGACTTATGTATAGAAGACCTCAGATGTGGATTCTGATGGTTCGGATAGCTTCGTTAGGTGATTTTGGACTTGGGAGCATGTTCGGAATATAATTTGGGGGTCCGTGGTTAGGATTGAATTGGCGAAATAGAGAATTTGGCGTTTTCCGGTCGGCAGCGGAAATCTTGATATCGGGGTTGGAATGGAATTCCAGAAATTGCATTAGGTCCGTTATGTCATTTTTGACGTAGGTGCAAAATTTCAAGTCATTCGGATAAGGTTTGATAGGTTTTTACATCATTTGCGGAATTCGGATGTTTTGATATCCTTATGCTTGAATCCGAGGGTGATTTTGTGTTTCGATGTTGTTTTGAGTGTTCCGAAAGCTGGTATAAGTTTGAATCATGATATGTAACTTGTTGTTAGGTTTGGTTGAGGTCCCGAGGGCCTCGGGATAATTTCGAAGGGTTAAACGGAGAATTGGTAAATTTGAGTTGCAGCTGAAGCAACTGTTTTCTATCATAACCACACCTGCGGATTCGAGATCATAGGTGCGAGTTGCAGAAGCGGAAAGGAGACCGCAGGAGCGGCGTTTGTCGTAGGAGGAGAGGGCTGGACCGCATCTACAAGCCCGCAAGTGCGAGACCTGGGGCGTAGGTGCGACGTTAGAGGACTTAAGTGAAATACGCAGGTGCGGATTTTTTGTCGCAGAAGCGGCCCGCAGGTGCGAGATTTCGTCCGCAGGTGCGGAATCCTTGGGCAGAAGGTATATATGTTCTCCTTCGCAATTTTCAGCTTATTTCTCACCATTTTTGGACGGCATTAAAGCTTTTGAGTGCGATTTTGTGAAGGGATTCAAGGGTCAACAACAAGCTGAGGTGACTCGAGACCTAATAATTATATATGTGATGACTTCCCGTTGTTTAATCATGGAATTTGTGGAAAAATTAGGGATGAAATTGGGAGATTAGGGCTTTAAGTTGGAGAGTTTAAATTGGGGATTTGAGAGGCCATTTGAGGTTCAATTTTGATGATTTTGATATGTATAGACTCGTGAGAGATTAAGGATTTTAGTGTTGTGATTTTAATCGAATTCTGAGACGTAGGTCGGGGGTCGGGTTTGGCCAATTTCGGGAATATTGATTAAATTTGATAATTTTCGCGTGGGCTTTGTTCCTTTGGCATGTATTGATGATATGATTCTGATTTTGGATAGATTCGGGGCGATTTGAGGGCTAGTAAAGAGGCAAGGGCATTAGGGAGTAGATTTTCGTCCGGTCAGAGGTAAGTAACTATTGTAAATCTTGACCTGAGGGTATGAAACCCTGTAATTTTGACTATTTTTATAAATGAGGTGATGCACATGCTAGGTGACGGGCGTGTGGGCGTACACCCATAGGGATTGTGACTTGGTCCGTCCCGTGGCAACAGTAGAGTTGTATATTTTGATAAACTCTATATGATATCTATGTGTTGTAGTAATGATTTTGTTAACTTGGGCTGAATACCATGTTTGGGGCCTTGTGCCGTACTGTTTGGGCCCCATAGGGGGTATTTTACTATTATCCTCACATTGTTTTGATAGAAAGCTTTATCCTCAGTCATGGTTTATACCTGTTTATTGTTAAATCTTGTTCCTCACTCTATTTTAATATTTATGGACGTGTTTTGGGCTAAGTTCCCTGAGTTTGCACTGAGATGCCAGAGGGGCTTGTGAGGTTGATGAGTGAGTGAGGCTAAGGACCGGATTGTGAGGATAGTTATGGATCGGGCTGCACACCGCAACGTTTTATATATATATATATATATATATATATATATATATATATATATATATATATATCCCCTCGGGCAAGCCTCTCAGTCACTCTTGACTTATGTATAATCAATCAGCTCTCACACTCAGCTCTCACGCTCAACAGATATCTTATAATATGAGTGATGCTTTGCCTGATGGGCTTATTTTTTGAAAAATATTGTTTTCACTCTTCTTATTACTGAGCCTCTGTTGAAATTGTTGAACAAATATTTTTACGACTTTTCATTGAAAATGGAGCTTTTACTAGATGTTCAGAATTTAATTACTGATTTGATCTTGTTATTCCCACTGAGGTTTTTCTGTTATGATATGTATATGATTTTAAATGCTCGTCACTGCGCTCCGCCTTTATTTATAATTGTTACTTACTGAGTTCGCGTACTCACGTTACTCCCATCACCTTGTGTGCAGATCCAGGTGCCTAAGCATCCGAGTGAGAGCCGACTCTCACCTTCAAAGCATTTCGGAGATTGCAAGGTAGCTGCATGGCGTCAGCAGCCCTGCCTTCCTCCTTCCTATCTTTTAGTATTTATTTTTATCAGACTTATCTTGTATTGAGTAGACAATATCAGGCTGTATTTTAATGGCTCGTGACTAGTGAAACCGGGATCGGGCAGTGTTTGATGTTTTGCATATTTGTTTCCGCTCGTTTTGAAATGTTTAAACGAAAAGAATTGTCATAATATCTACTTAGTAAATGAATTAAGAAAAAGATCTTTTATGTTTTAAATGCTGAATCGGCTGGCTTAGTACTACAATAGGCGTCATCACGACCGGCGTGGTTTGGGGTCGTGACAATATGAAAATATATTGGTTATTTTTATAGTATTCGCAGGTTTAAATAACAAAAGGTTTAAGTTCTATTTAATTTTGTATCATCTCAATTTTATTTGATAATATTGGTATTGGAGTTACGTTGCACGCATGTGATCGACTATTACAATTTTTGGATTGTATGAATATATCATTTATTTGAGTGTGAATATTTATATGACTTTGCATTTCTTATGAGTACGTGTATGAAGCATCTAAATCTTAAAATTCCTAATAAGCTTTTAGTGATAGTAGGGAATTGAATAAATGATAAAAGATCACGGTGGCTCTGGGTCTTATATTAGAGAAAATAGATAATTAAAGAGACTACAATGTATTTAGTAGAATGGAAAAAGGAAGGAAAGAAATTTCCCACCGAGTTCTGAATGTCGTCACTGGTTTTACGGGGATTTTTCCATTATCAAAACAAGAAAGAAGAAGAAGAAATTTATAGTACTTGCTTCTCCGAAACTATATTTCTAATTATGCCTATATGTAAGAGGAAAATGGTTGATTATACATTCATATATTGGTGCTTGTACCAAATTGCATCCATTTATATGGTTAAGTAATAAATTGAGGTATATATATATATATATATATATAAAAACTAACTCTGTTTACATGATTAAACTGTACGTAAATGATAGCTGCCATGTAACCTTCAGTGATTTGATGTAAACAACTAAATATTGAAACATGTCATAATCTTGCGCGATAGCTTGAAGATTACCAAAAGCAGGAAAATAACAAAAAAGAATGTAAAGAAAAGCAATGGTAAATTGAACTAGGAATATTGAAACATGTTCTAATCTTTCGCGACAACTCGAATATTACCAAAATTTAAAAATACCTAAAAAGAGAATATAAATAAAAACATGTCATAATATACCGCATCAACTCGAAAATTACCAAAAAATCGAAACTAAAAAAGATAATATAAATAAAAATAATGGTAAACTAAACTAGGATACTTATTCATCCATTTCCAAATTAAGAGATATTATTAAGAGAGTATCAAATATTAATAATCTTATGTAGCAAATCACCACTGGTCCAGGCCTAGGCCTTAAAATTGACTTGACCATTACAATATTATAGAGGTAAATTTTGAAAATCTTTTGAAAAATGGAAAGTATAGTCACCACTATGATTAAGTATCTAAATTTTCCTGCCTCATAACATGTGAACACTACAAAAATGAACTGGATTTATCTGTATAAACTACCAAAACTGAAAAACCAAAGATACTGGAAAGGCTATAAATACTAGGCTTCTACACTACAAAGTTCATATCACATAGTAATTCTTAGTAATAAATACTAGTTATATCATAATTATCGTTGAGAATGAGTACTAGACTGATTAAGGGTCGCAAAAGTGTTCGTCTCGCGAAGATAGAAAATCAAAATAATCGACAAGTGACTTTCTCAAAACGCCGAAATGGTGTCTTTAAGAAAGCAAACGAGCTTGCCGTTATGACGGGTGCTGAAGTTGGCATTATTGTGTTTCCACCAGGTAATTACAAGCCTAGTTACATTTTTTGGGTCATCTATAAATACATGATATACCATCAACAAATATAAATTCTTAAGCATAAATGTAAATTAAACATGCAAATCCAAGATCTTGAATATGACTTTAAAGCATCATAAAAAAATACCTGGTGTGGGAGGTGTTATGACGGTAGATTAAGTGATGTCTCTCCTCTTGCCCTATTTTTATATTACTGATTTCTCTCCTCTTCCTCTATAGGTAGCAAGCCTTACTCTTTTGGTCATCCAAATGTAAATGAAACCATCGACAAATATGTTGGCGAAGAAAGGCCTCCATCACCATCATCACCAGGCATTGATGGCAAGTATGTCCAGATGTTCCAAAAAACCAATTCTATAACACTTAACACACAACTCAATACTTTGCAAGATCAACTGGATTTTGCGTTAAATTTGAAAAGCAAACTCAAGGAAAAGAATAAGAATTTGGAGAGCCAACAAGATTGGTTCAAGGGCCCTATAGAGAGGATGAACTACACGGAGGCTTCAATGTTGAAAGAGCGGTTGGAACATTTGCACTTGAAGGTGAAGAACTATGACACTGAACATGGTTATGGTTACGAAAATGGAAAGTGGAAGGCTGAATAAAAGCAACTGTAGTTTTTTTTAAAATAATAGTTCGTGTTATTTATTTAAGGTGCGCAACCATAAAAGTCGTCGTTGTGTGACTAGGATGTCACAGGTATAAACCACAGAAATAATATTTTGCATAAATACAAAGTAAGGTTATCTACAACAGACCAACATGGTCATAGTTTGTCTTTTCCCCGGTCATATCCTGCACATAGCAGGAGTTTAGTACAGGGATTGTTCTAGTTAATCATTTTTTTTGGGGTCGGGGTATTATGTGATATTTTGGTGAAATCTACTATGTATGCGTAATAAAAAAAATAATCTATGATGGAATATAAGTAGAGTTATAAAAATGATATTTTAGTTTCAAATAATTAAAAAAATAAAAATAAAAATAATATAATGCTATTTTTTGAAAACCTAAAACTACATGATAGATCACATATACTTATTATATTACAGTAGTCAAAATAGAGTCTTCAAAATAAAATCTAAGCTATAGAGATACCGAAAAAATTCAAAAATAAAAAACTAACTTGAAAAGAATAAATTAAAGAATACAAAAAAAAAAATTAAAAGAAGGGAAAAGGGTCAAAATTGCCTCTCTACTATTGTTTATTGGTTGCTTGTGCCACCCGTTACACTTTTCGGCCATTCTTGTCCCTACCATTAACAATGATTGCAAAATTACCCCTAACCCTAACGTCCCTCCACTGTGGCAGCTGACCCCATCAATTTTATCGATGTCAGCTTCCATGTCAGCTGCCATGTCACCGACCTCACCAAATTAAAACCCTAACATAAACGACACCCACTCCTCACCTCTACTACCATTCTCTCATCTTCTCTCCCTCACCTCATACCAAAATCGCCGGAAACCATGGCATTTCGCCGGAAAAGTTTCAACGGGCAGAACTAACCTCCATGGTACTGGCTCCCCTCTTCGTCTCCTTTCTCCTTCTTCATGTTTCGTCATTCAAACAACAACCTCGTTCTCCGGCAAAAAATTCAAATTAACTCACACAGACAAAAACCCTTCATTCTCCCTCAGAATCTTTCAAGAAATAATTCTCACATGATTGATACAAATACTTGTCAAACCTATGACCATTCAATATTAGAACAACTTACAAAAGAAATTTTCAAATATGAAACTCTTAAAGTTCAACAATGGTGAAGCCGATGAACCGCATTTAAAGTTAATTTTCAACTGGGTTTTACAAAATTTCAGTCCTATAACAGTTACCGAATCAATCCTCACAGTTTAACTCAACCTTATATGAATAAAATCTCAACTCGGGATGAGGCTTTAAATTTTCGATAATGGGCTATAAAATCTCTTACTTGAATCTGACCCAGCAGTAATGAACACATAATTTTTAATTCAAAATCTGAAAATTCAAATATAATCATGTTATTTTATTTTATCTAGATTGTTTGTTGGATTTTCTGGTTCTGGTTGAAATTGGTCTGAAGGAGGTGACATTGACATGGTGATTTGATGAGGAAGAAATAGATGTAAAGTAAAAGAGAAAGAAGGTGGAATAAAAATAGAAGTAAAAATGAAAAATAAACAGATTTGGAAGGGAGATGGGTCTGGTATGGTCTATGGATTAAAAAATGGTGGATTTTAAGTTGGAATCAGATATTAAAATTAAGGGTGAGTGAATGACCCCATAAACTTGACCCATTCTATGGTGAATGACATGGTGTCATCTCACTTGACCAATTTTATTTGAGGATTAAATAACTTCCCATGCTGACATGACATTTTATTTGGTGGGACCTGTTGACTTGGCTGCTGACATGGACAAAATATTAGACGGGTCAGCTTCCACAGTGGAGGGACGTTAGGGTTAGGGGTAATTTTGCAAACTTTGTTACGGTAGGTTCCAGAATGGCCGAAAAGTGTAACGAGTGACACAAGAACCAATAAACAATAGTAAAGGGACAATTTTGACCCTTTGCCCTTAAAAAAAATTAAGCATAAAGAAGGAAAATGTAAACATGGAAGGAAAGAAAGAATTAGAGGCTAAACCTTTCTGTATTTTGTATTTTGCAGTGTATTTGCTACTGAGTAAACGACAAAGAGAACAGATTGATAAATTAAGATAAACAATTTAAAAATACGCTTTATTCCTTTGTCTACATATCGAGCGTCATCGATGCATATCGATCGACGCCAATGGTGAGGTAGACAGACTTCCTTGATGAAGGTCAACACTTCTTCTTTCGAGATCAAAGTATTCCAACGGATGGTCCGAGTTACTTGATCATCGCGCCCATAACATCATATCATCAACGTCCGTTAACCTAATTCTTGAGGAGTCCATATCTATTTCCAGTGTATAGCAGATCTCTCAGTAACAATAATTGGATCTCTAATGGATTATTAGTTGCTCAACTAAGCTTTATAAACTATATAGTAACATAAAGGCGAAATACATAAACAACCCCTCCAAGTTGTCCACAACGGTCAGTTGAACACCTCAACTGAGACTATTTCCAGTTAAACACTTCAAGTGGCTATTAAGTAGGTCAAGTAAACACTTTGCGCTGACATGGCAAATCAATTGTGTCTCACTACAAATTGAGCGCGTGAGGACATGAATTGTGTTCTTTTCTTTTTCTTTTCAGTTTAAAAAATAACCTTTATTTTTGTGGAACCACATACCTTCATCTTTACTTCCCGTTCTTCTAGCAGCTTCTGAACTAAACTCCTCGGCAGCTTCATCTTCAACCTAATCGGTCCATTATTCGGCTTCGAAATCGACAAATCAGAAGCCGATCTTCGTGTTAAAAAGAGACACTCGAGCCGATCCTTTGCACTCATCTGAACAGTAGATTTCACTCTTCTTGGAACTCTACTAATTTCTTCTTTAGGAAACAAAGGCAATTCAACAAGGAAATATTTTTGTTTGGCTTCAGTTCTCGTTCTGGTTTCAGTGGCTTAGCTCTGACACCAAACTTCTTCACTGCTTCTGATTCCAGTAAAACATGACCTGGGTAGTCTTTTACTACGTCCAACGTTGTTACTGGTGTTTTCAGTTTCAAGATTTCGCCATTAATCTTCATCACCTTCAAGGTTCAATCTAAATTTTTTTTGCCCAAATTTTTACAAATGAAATGGTGGTCATGGGTTCAACGAGTAAGGGGAAGGGTTTGAGAAAGCTCGGAAGAAGAGTCAGGGGAAGGAGGAACGCTGGTTTAGGAGAAAAGTTTTTTTCTTTTTTAAATATATTTTTTTGTCAATTATATGTGTCAAATTCTTATGCCAAAATTACACGTGTCATTTTTTGATTGGTTCATTTGCCATGTTATCCGCAAGTGCAACTCACGCATATGGCCTGCTGTACTTAGGTGTTTACTTGACCTACTTAATAGCCACTTAAAGTGTTTAACTGGAAATAGTCTCAGTTGAGGTATTCAACTGACCGTTGTGGACAACTTGAAGGGGCCGTTTATGTATTTCGCCTAACATAAATGGAGTAGTACCTACCTTTACGAATTGTTAGTCAAAGACTAGGGGTTTTTAAAATTTGACAATGGGTAGCGGGGCATCATTTGTTTTTGCATGTGAAATTGTTGTGGGCACCATTTGAATTATTCGATGTGAGTGTCTTTTTCGTAATATATATATCTATAATTTCTTCTAAAGAAGTAACGAAAGGACCTTTCAATATATATATATATATATATATATATATATATATATATATATATATATATATATATATGTCAGGACCCTAGTTTTCCATCCGTAAACCGTCGTGATGGCACCTAGTCTCTACGACTAGGTAAGCCTAACACTTTGCGAAATTTAGACGAAAACGTGAAAACTAACAATTTAACTGGTAACTTTAATTAAGAGATTTAGATGCCGCTTGGCATATACAATAATCACTCTCTAACTGAACATAAATGCTCCAAAAACCCGGAATATCATGAGTCACAAGCTACAGAAAGAAAACAGTGCTTCTAAACTCCAGAATCTATCAACGAAGAAAAATACAAGAAAGTATTTAACTTAAGGAAGAGTAGATAGGGACGCCTAGGTATGCGGACGCGGCAGATATACCTCGAAGTCTCTACAGTCGTCTCGCATCACTGAAAATGTGGCTGGAAAGAGGTACCTAGATCTGCACATGAAAAACATGTGCAGGAAATTGCACAAGTACACCACAGCGGTACCCAGTAAGTGTCAAGCCTAACCTCGGTCAAGTAGTGACGAGATCAGGTCAGGGCCCTACTGGTATAATATATAATAAAATAGTACAGTATGAAATATCCAAGTAAAGATCAATATTAACATTAAACGAGAATGAAATCACAGAAAAATAACAACTCAGTACATAGAGGTAGCAACAGTGGATCTCCCGAGATACCGTCCTGTAGTCCCAAACATAAAGGTGCAGGGGATCTACCAGGATACCGCCATGTAGTGCCAAACATAAATATGCAACGGAATCTCCCGGAATATCGTTCCGTAGTCCCAAAGTACATATCTAGTACAGGGGAATCTCCCGGGATACCGTCCCGTAGTCCCAAACATAAATGTGTAAAGGGATCTCCCGGAATACCGTTCCATAGTCGCAAAGTAAATATGCAACTCAATCAACATAAACAACAGTTTCAACAAGGAATTCTACAGTTTAGAGTAAATTCATATCAAAGAAGTGTAACGACCCGACCGGTCATTTTGAGCATTTGCACTTTGCTCGGTTGTTTGAGGGCACGAGTAGCCCCGTATGATGATGTATAACTTATGTGAATCATCGGGTTTAGTTCTCAAGTTATCCGGAATTGATTTGGGAGAATGGTCTCAGCTTGAAGCTTTAAATTGGAAAGGTTTCACCAAGTTTTGACTTTTTACTTAACGATCTCGAATTTGGATTTTTATGGTTCGGTCAGCTCCGTTAGGTGATTTTGGACTTGGGAGCGCATCCGGAATGTAATTTGGAGGTCCGTGGTAGAATTAGGCTTGAATTGGCGAAATTGGAAATTTGGTGATTTTGGTCGGCAATGGAAAATTTGATATCGGGGTCGGAATGGAATTCCGGAAGTTGGAGTTGGTTCGTAGTGTCACTTGTGACGTGTGTGCAAAACTTGGGATCATTTGGACGTGATTTGATAGGTTTTGGCGTCGCTTATGAAATTTGGAAATTTGAATGTTCTTAGGCTTGAATCCGAGGGTAATCTGGCGTTTTGATATTGTTTTGAGTGATTAAAGGTTCGACTAAGTTTAAAGGATGTTATGGGATGTGTTGGCATGTTTGGTTGAGGTCCCGAGGGTCTCGAGTGAGTTTCGGGTGGTTAACAGATCAATTCTTGGCTTTAAAAGTTGCAGATTTCTGGTGTCAGATGTATCTGGTATAGGAACTGCGGACCGCAAAAAATTAGTGCGGACCGCGGAGGTATTATGCGGCCGCGGTGGAAATTTCGCGGACCACAAAAGAGGGAATGCGGCCGCGGTGGATTTTATGCGGACCGCGGAAGGTATGGCTCAGGGTCCGCGGCCGCGACAGAATTATGCGAACCGGTGAGAAGTGTGCGGCTGCGATGGAATTAGGCGGAACGAGTAGTGAAGGTTCAGAGGGTTATATATGCGAGTTCTAGGGTTTTTATTTCACATCTTGGACTTTGGGAGCTTGGTTTGAGGAGAATTTTCAGGAGTTTTTCAAGGAAATCATATGGGTAAGTAATTCTAACTCGGTTTTGGCTAATATTCATGAATATATCATTGAATTCATCATTTGATTCGTGATTTGGGATGGAATTTGGGAAAAATTGGCGGAGTTTCATAAAATGAATTTTTAGGAATTGAAAGCCTATTCGTGGTCTAATTTGAGTGAAACTAGTATGGTTAGTCTTATAATCGAATGTGTTGTCGAATTTTGCGACTTTTCTGGATTTCGAGACGTGGGCCTGAGGCTCGACATTTGAGTTGACTTTTTGACTTTTGACCTAAAGCTTAGCATTTTCTTATGGGATTGATTCCTTTAGCTCGTGTTGATTGTATCGAATTGTTTTTGGCTAGATTCGAGGCATTTGGAGGCCGGTTAGAAAGGCAAGGGCATCGCGGAGTAGGGATTTGACCGGTTTGAGGTAAGTAATGATTGTAAAGCTAGTCCTGAGGTATGAAACTCCGAATTTTGTATCATTTTACTATTTTGGAGGTGACGCACAAGCTAGCTGACGGGCGCGTGGGCGTGCACCGTTGGGGATTGTGACTTGGTCCGTCCTGTAGCACCTATAAAGTTTCGTATTTGGTTGAAACTATATGTTAATTATGTGTTGTTGACACCTAATTTTTTCCTATATATTTTCAATATGCAAAATAACTTCAAAATGGTATATGTATGCATATATGCATATATCTAAGTGCTTCATTACTTTTCCAAGTATACTATTTATTCTCTTATTTTTATCCATAAAAATCCAGTTATTGTTTCCAAAAATTATCATTTTGATGATCCACTTATTGCTATTTTATATCTATGCTAATATATAGCCAAGGGAATTTTTGCATATTTTTACAAATTTATTTAGTATTTTTAAAGCTAAATTGCATATAATGGCAATGTTAGCCTCTTTTAAGATTTAACTGCGTTTATATCCATAAAATTAGGTCTGGTATTTTTAAATAGTTAATTATGTGCTATAAATCATTTTAGTAACTTTAATTTATTTCCAGAAATTACCAAAGGGAAAGACTATTTCTTTCCCTTTAATTACCAAAAAAAAAAATTATTTCCAGAAATTATTTTATTATTTTTTATAAATCAAATAGGGAAAATTGGCTATTTAAATGTTAGCCCAATTTCATTTCCATTGAAGCCTAAATTTGACCCCAATTTGAATCCCAATTCCCCGGCCCAATTTCTATTTAACACCGACCCAATTGCAAGCAAACCGACCCATGCCCGCTTCCCTATTTTCCCGTTTAAATCCAAACCGTTCATCATTCAGATCAACAGCCAAATATCATCCTTGCCTTAATTAATTCTAAGCGACCCCCTAAACCCAATCATTTCTCACCATACGCCGCCTCTGAATCCCTCCTCTCTCAAACACTCTCTGCAACACCCCCAAACCCTAGCCGCTGCCACCCTAATCCACCCTAATCCATGGCTTTCCAAGGTCATCTAAGACCTGTATCAACCTTCCAAGGCTTCTACGTGTTTGGTTCTGTGATCTCATGACCAGACTTTCAAAGGGGCTTGGTCCAGTCTTTGCTCGATGACCTTTCTCTGGTCATCTCTGAGTTTTCTCCGGCCAGCCATGGCCATTCGAGTCAGACCTTTGACTCTCCTGTTTAGATTGGTAGCTTTCAAGGCCTTTCTCGTTGCATTTGGGTTATTCTGAAACCCTAATCTCTAAGACCTTTTCGTCTCCTTCAGATTTACCTTAGATCCATGCTTTCCATGAGCTTTTAAACGCCTTCTCGAAGTTTCTTTAACTTTGCTTTCAAAAAAGACTCTTCATCTTTTTCCGATTAGGGTTTTCCTTCAAGTTCTTCTTTTCAAAATCTTTTCTCTGATTTTAATGTGTCTGTGATTCTACTATGTTTGTTCATGTTATTCTCCTATCTGAGTTTAGCATGTTAAAAACTCTAATTTCTTTTGGGTTCATTCGAGTTTCTGAAGCTGTTTGCTAAGTATTTGTTTGATTTACTTATTTATCATCTTTTAAGCTCGACTATTGTTGAAAAGAACCTATGTCTTTGGGTTTGAAACTATTCGTTTGAATACCTGACTCAATTTGAAGTTCCTTGTTTTAGAATCTTTTAATGTGATTCCTCTGATGGGTTTTTACTATCTTTAAAACTCGACTATGCTTGAAACCCAAACTTTTCAAAAGGTCTCTCATATGTTACTGTGAGACCCTTTGCATGCTGATACTCTATTTTTCTTCACTATTGATTCAATGAGACTTGACCTACTTGATTATCATGCTACGAATGTTTGCTATCTACTGAACTTTGTGCTACTATTGCATGCTGTTTCTTTGGCCAATAGGTTTGGCCTCGCATGTCTATTATTTGTGCACTCTATTTATATGTTGTTCCTTCTTTGATTGATTTTCAATCTTGGGACTGATTTCAAAACTTCTCTTTTTGTGAACTCTAATTTCACTCGCTTGTTAAAGTAATTGATCCCTTTCCTTATTTTGCCTTACTGAATCTTTTTCCCAAAATAAGTGTATCTCAGTACTTGGACTCGATTGCTTAGTTAATGTTTTACTACTTCTTTTATGGTAATAATCAGTCTGCCTACAAACTGATTTTCATTTTGAATCTGTTAGCCCCGTTAAACAAGTGATTCCTCAATTAAAGGGGAATCACTTGGTTGATCGATTCTGACTATTGATTGTTTCCATATTTGTATTGAACTTTACTTATTGCCTTATTTCTCACATGTTTTCAAAACTATAAAAACCCACTCCTTTTCTTTCAAACGGACAACGAAAAAGCGAACCCAAGAAATAAAACACTTGAGTTCAGACACACACTCCACTAAAATCTCTCTCTTTTCTCTGTTGCTACTTGTACTGCTGCCTTACCTAGCTAGCTGAAAGCAAGGCTAGGCTGTGGGAAGCTTGCTTACTTTTTCTCTACATTTGCATCTTTACTGGTATGTTCTAACTAATTTTCAGCATCAACAAAAACATGTTTCTTTACCATTTCCTGCACCCTTGTTTGTTTCCTGTTTGTTTTTAATCAAGTTCCATTGTTAAGCATGATGTAATCTGCCCTTTCTATTCTGAATTAATGCTTTCTTATGAATTCTGTCAGTCACTTATTATGGCTTATGAATCCTAAACCCCCCATCCCTAATGTGTTTGGCAGCTGTGGTTGGTTTGGGGCATGACAGCATTGGACATTGCTATGCATGACCCAAACCTGATCCCTCTGGGATCATAACCTCCATGTCCCCTCTATATGTTGTGTGTTCCGATTGGTTTATAGGCATGCTAGCACTTTCTATTGCTGTGCATGCCCAAATCTGATCCCTGCCTAAGGGTATATGCTCTTCGCAATATATTCCTAAACCCCTGACCCCTTTGTATGAAATTATGAACTCTGTGCTTTACTACAACTATATTCAATCACCCCTACCCCTCTCTACTCCCCACTCAGTTTTAAATCCCTATTCCTGCACTTCCACCATATTCTTAGACTTAGGTTCTGCCCCTCTTGTGTGAGCCCTGCCTTGGGATCCATGAGCTCCCTCTGAACTTGGACACACAAGGGCTGGCCCTTCCACAATGCACTCATCTCTATCTAGTTCTGCAAACTTGGGTGTAAGCACTGCCCCGGGTCCCTTAAGACCCTTAGGGAACTTTGACACACCCAGGTCTTATAAAGTCTTTGAAACAAGTGGTATTTGAGGCGTTTTGTTCCATAACTCAGAGAGGAAGTCAGAATCAGGCTTCTTATGGTTGTATTTTCCTATTTTTACATATTTTGTTGATGTAATTCAGCAACTGGTCTGTAATAATTTGTAATAAATATTTGGGGTTGGTTAGTGAAAAAGGGATGGGTAATTATGCATGCTCAAGGGTAGAAAACATGCCTATAGGATTTGTGTTCTGAATGATTCAATTCTGCATTTAGAAAGCATGCCTATAGGAATGGTTTTAAATCCTGCGTGTTCAATTCTGCATTTAGACACCATGTCTATAGGATTTATTTCAAATTCCGCATGTTCAACTTCACATCTAGATAACCTTCCTATAGGACTTTATTTAAAATTCTGCACGCTTGTTACCACTTAGACATCATGCTCTAGGATCTAAACGGCTATAAGCAGGTATCATCTTCATAATGTTAAGATCAGTATAATCATGCCTATAGAAATTCCCAAGTAAAATCCTACATGTTTCCATTCTACATTCAACTAGATATCATGCCTATAGGGGTTAAAATCAGCATTTAGATATCATGCCTATATGGGTTAAAATCAGCATTTAGATATATGTTTATAGGGGATTAAAATCAGCAATAGTAGATACCATCGTCTGCAGAATCTGCAACTAGTCTAATTTAACATCAGTCTATTCTGAACCAGTTTTTAAGTAACCTAATCTCCTCTCATTGACACGGTTTAGCAAGCATGCCTATAGGATCTCAAACCGCTCGCTTTTAAATTTGTTACTGCTTTGCCACATTCTGAATTGGTAATAGATATCATGATCGTAAGATCTCACCCAAACACCTAGGCAAACCTTAGGTAATAACAACAAATAAAATGGAGCCCGCTTTTGTTAACTAGTAATAGCTACATCCAGCAGGCAGGCCTGATTCGGACTTCTTATCCGAGTTACGTCATAAATTGGTCTGCTTCAACAACTTAAACTCCCCTTTGCATTAGTATTTTTTAGATTCAGACCTTTGATTGTTGTTTGAGTCATGCTATTTGGTTGTTTTCCTTGAGGAGGTATACATGAGCCTTCAGCGTTTACGTGCTTCCCTTTTAATGTGCTGTCCTATGTGTTTTGTATGTCGCCTTAGCTTTTTCACCTTTTAAACCTCAAAGTCAGCCTAGTATCCCTCCCCTTTAGGACTAGTAGTCCTAAGTGCCTCTGGGACTGATAGGAATGGGGCGGGTAATAGCATGCAATAGTGGTCGAGACCAATCCGCGCTTTAGTACCTTAACGGGGTGGGAAGGATAGATATGGATATGATGACCGGTGCGCTAATACCACGAGTAGCCCCTCTTTTGAGGAGTAATTACCGGGTATTGCATTGATGTGATCCATATTATAAATAAACCTAGGACCCCCTCCTCTCTCTTTCTTTGCCTTTAAAGCATTATGACTTCTTTTCAAAAATCAGCTTTTTTAATGATTGCTCTATTTTACTTCCAAGCATTTGTGTATTAAAATCCCCTCTTATTTGAGCCTTGTCTGTTTACATGTTAATTGCACCAAATTAACAAAGAACTATCTGCCGGGAACCACACTAGTGGATCCTGAGGGGTGCTTAACACCTTCCCCTTAGGATAATTTCAAGCCCTTACCCTATCTCTGGTTCTCAAACAAACTCAGAAGTGAACCTTGTAGGTGTCCTAATGCACCATAAATCATTAGGTGGCGACTCTTCAAAAAATGCAAAACCCAGTTCCCAAAAGGAACGAGTTGTCCCATATCCAAATGTCACAAAACCCGATCTCCCGATGCAAAGAGGTAAAAAAGGGGGCGCGACAGCATGGCGACTCTGCTGGGGATGTTTAGAATTTTACCATTTCAGATAATTCTTGTGAGTTTTACCTTTCTCTATGTGCAATTATCTGTTTAATTTCCTTCAGCATTTAATTTCTTCTTTAGAAGCAAAACTGACATGTCTCCCTTGTTTTCTTTCCTTTATTGCTTTAAATTATGAAACTGCTGTATTTACTGCTTTCTCAACGTGCAAATACATGACAACCTGCTTTTTAATTATTGCATAATCATGCTCAACATCATATTCCACTCGTGCCAAACAAATACTATAGCAACGCTTCTAATGAGTGGTTGCGCTCTTCTTATATCATTACCCCCTAAATTTTGAAAGGCATATTTGCGGTAAAACTAGTTGATCAGCGGTGCGGTCGACAGTTCCGAGCCTTCCCCCTTGAGTTGTCCGCTCGAGGGTACCAGTCTAAAACCCCGTAGAAACCTTACTCTGTTTAAATTGTGCATGCATCATGGTCAAACCTAGCCGGGTCAGTTATGTTGTCCACATAATGATCCTTTAAGATAGCCTTGTCCAAAAGTCCACTGGGTTGCCCTAAACCCAAACGGACATCATCACGTTCTGTGCATTTATTTGGAGAACTAAATGCTTCATGCTAATTGTTGACGCTAAATAGTCGAGTCTGGTGGGGGTAGGGTCTAACCCTTCTGTTTTGCAGATAACGAGGCACGAAATCCCCAGATTCGGCATGGTCACCAACATCCACCCAAGCACCGCGAGAAACAAGAATCTAACCAGAAGCTAATTGAGGAATGGAAGGACATGGCTGTCAGTGCCAACAAGCGACTGGGATACTTGGAACGAGGCATAGTGGAGTTAGAAAGAAAGATTCTCATGAGGGTCGAAGACTGCCAAAATGCTGAAGGAACTGAAGGCGGATATCTGGCCAGGGCCTACCTACTGCTGGGACTTCGCGAGTTGGGAAAGCTGTTTGATGGAGCAAAGGATGCCGAATCTGGGGAGGGTCCTTCTGGGACCAAGTAGATAGGAGTTTATTTTTTGCTTTACGAACGTAATAAGGCCAATGGCCATTAGTGATTTTATTTCTTGCTTATTTAGTGTCATTTTGAGATTCGTCTATTTTTTATCAATAAAATGAGGCATTTAGCACTCTAAGTTCTCCAAAATCAATCTGTCGCTAGGCCTACCTCGGGCACAACGAGGCTCCCAAATTAGGACACGTTTTGCATTCCTGCACTATGTGTTTAAATATTGCAATACTTTTCATGATCCTCACTAGCTTGGTTACCTTTTTGTTTTATTTTTTGTTTTGTTATTCCCCTCCCCAAAGGTTAGTTCGTGCACTCTGGCATCATCATCTTATTCCACGAGATCCAATGGCCTCTCCACCCACCCCTCCTCTTAGTCCTTCCATACAGGCTGTGAGCAGAGGGGCACGCCTCAATAACTGGACCATCAGAGCTCGATGAGTCTCGGGGTAGCAAGGCTAAAACAAGCGTTATTCACTGTTTTATTCATTAAATGATTTTCTTTTCGCATTTTTCAATTTCCGCAATAAGATCTTCAATGTTCAAAACAATTAGTCAATTTATCAAAGCATGTTTGATTTTTTCCAATGAATTAATATTTATTTTTTATCATTTTCCTCCTTACTTTACCAATACAGCATTACTATTACTTATCTTGATGAACCAACGACTGTGACATGCAATGAGACAACGCAACAAACAGACATTGATCCAGAAGAATATGACATACCAGAGGAAATTGTCAAAGAAGTGGAGAACTTTGAAAACAGACCTAAGTCCAACCTGGACGAGACCGAGATTGTTAACCTGGGAGACGCAGAAAATGTCAAGGAAACACGAATCAGCATTCACCTATCGCCATCAGAGAAGAAAGAGTATCTGGAGCCTGCCAATCATACCCATAAGCGCACACTTCGGATATTGTCTAACAACTTCGTCCACAGCGGAGGAATCCTGTATAGGAGGACTCCTGATTTGGGATTATTAAGGTGTGTCGACGCAAAAGAAGCATCCAAGCTGCTAGAGGAAATTCATGCTGGGACCTACGGTCCACATATGAATGGTTTTGTTTTAGCAAAGAAGATACTCCGGGCTGGTTACTTTTGGATGACTATGGAGACAGCTTGCATCCAGTATGTCCGGAAATGCCATCGCTATGAGATTCATGCAGACATGATAAAGGTACCTCCGAGCGAGCTCAACACAACAAGTTCACCATGGCCGTTTGCCGCTTGGGGAATGGATGTTATTGGACCAATCGAGCATGCCGCTTCCAACGGGCACAGGTTCATCCTAGTGGCAATGGACTACTTCACCAAATGGGTCGAAGCAACATCTCACAGAGCGGTAACTAAGAAGGTCGTGGTAGACTTTGTCCGCGACTGCATTGTTTGTCGATTTGGGGTGCCAGAGTCAATCATTACTGATAATGGCTCCAATCTCAACAGTGACTTAATGAAAGGCATGTGAGAAACCCTCAAGATTAGCCACAAGAATTCCACAGCCTACAGGCCTCAAATGGATGAAGCTGTGGAAGCCACCAACAAGAATATCAAGAAGATATTGAGGAAAATGATAGAAAAGCATAAATAGTGGCATGAGAAGTTATCATTTGCTCTATTGGGGTATCGCACCACAGTCCGCACATCAACTGAGGCAACCCCTTATATGCCGGTTTATGGTACAGAAGCCGTCATTCCTGCCGAAGTAGAAATTCCTTCCTTAAGGATCATACAGGAAGTTGAGCTCGACGATGCAGAATGGGTGAAAAGTCGTTATGAGCAACTAGCTCTTATAGACGGAAAGAGGATGAACGCAGTTTGCCATGGTCAACTCTATGAGAACATAATGTCCAGAGCCATCAACAATAGGGTCAAGCCAAGACAGTTCACACCGGGACAACTAGTATTAAAGAAAAATTTTCCGCATCAAGATGAAGCCAAAGGGAAGTTCTCTCCCAACTGGCAAGGTCCGTACATGGTTCACCGGGTTCTGTCAGGAGGAGCCCTCATACTGGCAGAAATGGATGGAGAAGTTTGGCCAAAGCCGATTAATTCAGATGCAGTCAAGCACTACCATGTGTAATCTTTATGTTTTCCCTGCATGATATAAATTGAACTACGCCTGAACTGATTCCCATTTAAGAAGGGATACGTAGGCAGCCCTATGGGTTCGGTCACAATTAAATAAAATTTTCATTTTCCCCCCGAAATTGGAAACTGGGGCAGAATTTTGAGGAGGACCCTCAAAATTCCGAAGCAATTTCAGCCGAATCGTCGCAAGCAACAGTCAGAAGCACAACCCATTAAACTGGGGCAGAATTTTGAGGAGGACCCTCAAAATTCCTTAGCAACAGAAGTTGTAATGTCCTTTACCACGTCACAGTCGTCAGTTCATCTAAAAAGTTATTGTTAATTATATACTTATGTCATATTTTTACGAAATCATGCATGTTTATTACTAAAATTGCCTTGTTTAGCAACGCTACCCCAGTAATACATACAGTATCACCAGATCGAAGCCACAGGTCAAGCAGAGCCAGCAGGGAAACGAACTAATCTTCCCCCTTTTACAAAACTCACGATTTTTCTTTGGATGCAGGCACTTGGATTGCGAAATCATCAAACATACTATACACTCATGAGACAAACATTGTTCAGGAATACGACTCTCAAGACCGTTGCACTTACCCACATTTGATATCCACACACATCAGCGACATTCCGTGTGTCACAATGTCCCCAGCAGTCATAATATCTCAATCCGCTATCAGCTAAGAAAGCTCCGTTACCATTTTCCATTTTATTTCTTGCATAAGGCTACCATTCTTCCTTCCGAGTCTAAACGCTGTCTCCATCTGCATTTCTGCATTGCATAAGGCTAGCATTCTACGTTCCGAGACTAAACACTGTCTCCATCTGCATTTCTGCATTGCATAAGGCTACCATTCTGCCTTCTGAGACTAAACACTGTCTCCATCTGCATTTCTGCATTGCATAAGGCTACCATTCTACCTTCCGAGACTAAACACTATCTCCATACTGCATCTGCATGGCTGAAAGATCGCCACATACTACATCTGTATGGCTGAAAGATCACCACATACTGCATCTGCATGGCTGAAAGATCGCCTCATACTCCATCTACATGGCTGAAAGATCGCCACATACTGCATCTGCATGGCTGAAAGATCGCCTCATGCTGCATCTGCATGGCTGAAAGATCGCCTCATGCATCTGCATGGCTGATAGTTCTCCTCATACTGCATCTGCATGGCTGAAAGATCGCCTCATACTGCATTTGCATGGCTGAAAGATCGCCTCATACTGCATCTGCATGGCTGAAAGATCGCCTCATGCTGCATCTGCAGGGCTGAAAGATCACCACATACTACATCTGCATGGCTGAAAGATCGCCTCATACTGCATCTGCATGGCTGAAAGATCGCCACATACTGCATCTGCATGGCTGAAAGATCGCCCCATACTGCATCTGCATGGCTGAAAGATCGCCTCATACTGCATCTGCATGCCTGAAAGATCGCCTCATACTACATCTACATGGCTGAAAGATCGCCACGTACTGCATCTGCATGACTTAAAGATCGCCTCATACTGCATCTGCATGGCTGAAAGATCGCCACATTGCACGGCTGAAAGATCGCTACATTGCACGGCTGAAAGATCGCCACATTTGCACGGCTGAAAGATCGCCACATTTGCCCAGCTAAAAGATCGTCACATTGCACGACTGAAAGATCGCCACATTGCACGGCTGAAAGATCGCCACATTGCACGGTTGAAAGATCGCCACATGATACTGCATCCTTCATGGGCTGAAATATCGCCAACTTATCCAAAGGCGTCATCATTCGGAGGTACCATCCTCAAAGCCCAAGAACACCATGTAATGGCCTGAGGATACCTTTCAATATTTTGCATATCATTATTCGAAGGCATCATGGTTTGGAGGCATCATTTTCATAGCCCGAGAGCATCATTTCATAGCCTGCGAATCCTTTATTACACGCTTCATGGCCCAGAATGTCATGGTCTAAGGACGTCATCCTAACCGTCCGAAGACAGCATTCATGGTCCAACGGGAACTTGCATCATGTCTAATTTTATTCACAATATACGCTTGTATTGTTTCTATTTGCAGGTAAAATCGGCATGCAACGTCCGTCCCGGTAGGATCCCGCTCCAGTGCGCGCAGCCACATCGAACCTACCCATTTCAGTAAGCCACTCACTCGACCAGCCCAAAATATTGCGTCCGTTCTTGTAAAATACCCCTCGGCATACTCCGCCGACGGATTCTGAACTACATATGGCCTGATTCCTGTAAAACTGGGGATATGTAGGCAGCTCAGAAGCCAGGGTGCGGCCTGAACCTCTCCCAAACCTTTTCGCTCGGTCAAAATTGGCCATCACATCTTTACCCGAAAACTCTTTCATCATTCCCGGGTAAAGAGGGGCAGTTGTTGACACCCAATTTTTCCCTATGTATTTTCAATATGCAAAATAACTTCAAAATGGTATATGTATGCATATATGCATATATCCAAGTGTTTCATTACTTTTTCTTAATTTTAAAAGATTTTTAAATCTATTTATTCTCATATTTTTATCCATAAAAATCCAGTAATTGTTTCAAAAAATTATCTTTTTGGTGATCCACTTATTGCACTTTTATATCTATGATAAAATATAGCCAAGGGAATTTTTGCATATTTTTACAAATTTATTTAGTATTTTTCAAGCTAAATTGCATATAATTGCAATATTAGACTCTTTTAAGATTTATCTGTGTTTATATCCATAAAATTAGGTCTGGCATTTTTAAATAGTTAATTATGTGCTATAAATTATTTTAGTACCTTTAATTTATTTCCAGAAATTATTTTATTATTTTTTTTTAAATCAATAGGGAAAATTGGCTATGTAAATGTTAGCCCAATTTTATTTCGATTGTAGCCTAAATTTGACCCCAATTTGAATCCCAATTACGCCGGCCCAATTTCAATTTAACCCCGACCTAATTTCCATCAAACGGACCCATGCCCGCATCCCTACTTACCCGTTTAAATCCAGGTCGTTGATCATTCAGATCAACGGCCAAAAATCATCCTTGCCTTAATTAATTCTAAACGACCCCCTAAACCCTATCATTTCTCACCATACGCTGCCTGTGAATCCCTCCTCTCTCAAACACTCTCTGCAACACCCCCAAACCCTAGCCGCCGCCACCCTAATCCACCCTAATCCATGGCTTTCCAAGGTCATCTAAGACCTGTATCAGCCTTACAGGGCTTCTACGTGTTTGGTTCTGTGGTCTCATGACCAGACTTTGAAGGGGCTTGGTCCAGTCTTTGCTCGATGACCTTTCTCCGGTCATCTCTGACGTCTCCGGCCAGACATGGCCATTCCAGTCAGACCTTTGACTCTCCTGTTTAGATCGATAGCTTTCAAGGTCTTTCTCGTTGCTTTTGGGTTCTTCTGAAACCCTAATCTCTAAGACCTTTTCGACTTCTTTCAGATTTACCTTAGATCCATGCTTGCCATGAGTTTTTAAACGCCTTCTCGAAGTTTCTTTAACTTTGCTTTCAAAAAAGACTCTTCATATTTTTCCGATTAGGGTTATCTTTCAAGTTCTTCTTTTCAAAATCTTTTCTCTGATTTTAATGTGTCTGTGATTCTACTATGTTTGTTCATGTTATTCTCCTATCTGAGTTTTGCATATTAAAAACCCTAATTTCTTTTGGGTTCATTCGAGTTTCTGAAGCTGTTTGCTAAGTATTTGTTTGATTTACTTGTTTATCATCTTTTAAGCTCGAATATTGTTGAAAAGAACCTATGTCTTTGGGTTTGAAACTGTACGTTTGAATACCTGACTCGATTTGAAGTTCCTTGTTTCAGAATCTTTTTATGTGATTCCTCTGATTCTGGGTTTTCACTATCTTTAAAACTCGACTATGCTTGAAGCCCTAACTTTTCAAAAGGTCTCTCATCTGTTACTGTGAGACCCTTTCCGTGCTGATACTCTATTTTTCTTCACTATTGATTCAATGAGACTTGACCTACTTGATTATCATGCTTCAAATGTTTGCTATCTACTGAACTTTGTGCTACTATTGCATGCTGTTTCTTTGGCCAATAGGTTTGGCCTCACATGTCTATTGTTTGTGCACTCTATTTTTATGCTGAGGTTCCTTCTTTGATTGATTTTCAATCTTGGGACTGATTTCAAAACTTCTCTTTTTGTGAACTCTAATTTCACTCGCCTGTTAAAGTAATTGATCCCTTTGCTTAGTTTGCCTTACTGAATCTTTTTTCCAAAATAAGTGTATCTCTGTACTTGGACTCGATTGCTTACTTAATGTTTTACTACTTCTTTTATGGTAATAATCCGTCTGCCTACAAATTGATTTTCTTTCCTTATTTTGAATCTGTTAGCCCCGTTAAACAAGTGATTCCTCAATTAAAGGGGAATCACTTGGTTGATTGATTTTGACTATTGATTGTTTCCATATTTGTATTGAACTTTACTTATTGCCTTATTTCTCACATGTTTTCATTACTATAAAAACCCACTCCTTTTCTTTCAAGCGGACAACGAAAAAGCGAACCCAATAAATAAAACACTTGAGTTTAGACACACACTCCACTAAAATCTCTCTCTTTTCTCTGTTGCTACTTGTACTGCTGCCTTACCTAGCCGGCTGAAAGCAAGGCTAGGCTGTGGGAAGCTTGCTTACTTTTTCTCTGCATTTTCATCTTTACTGGTATGTTCTAACTAACTTTCAGCATCAACAACAACATGTTTCGTTACTATTTCCTGCACCCTTGTTTGTTTCCTATTTGTATTTAATCAAGTTCTATTGTTAAGCATGCTGTAATCTGCCCTTTCTATTATGAATTAATGCTTTCTTATGAATTTTGTCAGTCACTTATTATGGCTTATGTATCCAAAAACCCCATCCCCAATGTGTTTGGTAGCTGTGGTTGGTTTGGGGCATGACAGCATTGGACATTGCTGTTAGGGGTGGGCATAAAATCCAAAAATCCAAATTCCGCACCGGACCGAATTAACTCGGTATTTCGATTTCGGTTTTTTTGCTATTTCGGTCTAATTCGGTACTATATTTTCGGTATTTCGGTATAGTTCTCGGTATTAGGATCTTAAAATTTCGGTATACCGAAATACCGAATTACCAAAAATATATTACCGAATTAGAAGAGGATGGTGGCTTTTCAACCGACAGAATAGTGACAGTTACAAGCTACTAATATTTTCTCTCTCTTTGCTTTTGTAATTCATTGCACCAAAAATAGCAGAACACCTTGGATAATGATCTTTGTACAAGTATACATTCTTTCTAGGAATAGAATAAAGGCTTTAGGCTTTAATTGGGTTGAAGGTTGAAATTAACAGAAGTAATGCTTCCTCCCCGTTAAGGACAGAGGATAGATCTGCAACCCTTCGACTATCTCAAGCAGATGAAAGATGATAGTTCATCATTGTACGTACGTCCAAGGAGCCCGGTGTACTCTCTTTATTTATTCCATTAGTGAATAATGGAACTAATAAACAATATTACAGAGAGGAGTTAGGTGGTATTTGGTATTGCATATTAAACCTTTTTCAGTACCGTGACCATAATAGTTCAAGTTCTTGTGACTGAATATATAGGCAATAAATTAAGCTCCTACTGTAGGATCTGAAGGTTCAATCACATTATTTATGTCTCTTTCTGTTCTAATGCCTAGATTCGTGATTAAACGGGTAGATTGTTAGTACTTCTAGTCTTCTACTATTCAGACTATGTCCTTTTTTAATCTTTTTTTTAAATTCTAGTACAGACTATTCACAGGTCAACAATGATTACACTCAACAAGAACTCATCTGTGAAAGGGGCGAAAATAGTGATGAGCATAAGGGGGAGGTATTTCCGATTCTAAGAGAAGACAAATTGGTTCTGCCAATTCTTTGAATTGATATAATATGGTTATAACCGGAACCGTACCGAATCAAAATAAGAAATACCGAACCGTACCGAAATATTTTGGTACGGTATTTGTTATATTGATAAACTGAATACCAAAATACCGAACCAATATTCTTAAATACCGAACCGAAATATCGAATGCCCACCCCTAATTGCTGTGCATGACCCAAACCCGATCCCCCTAGGATCATTACCTCCATGTCCCCTCTATATGTTGTGTGTTCCGATTGGTTTATAGGCATGCCAACACCTTATATTGCTGTGCATGCCCAAATCTGATCCCTGCCTAAGGGTATATGCTCTTTGCAATATATTCCCAAACCCCTGACCCCTTTGTATGAAATTATGAACTATGTGCTTTACTACTACTATTTTCCATCATCCCTACCCCTCTCTATTCTCCGCTCAGTTTTAAATCCCTATTCCTGCACTTCCACTATATTCTTAAACTTAGGTTCTGCCCCTCTTGTGTGAGCCCTGCCTTGGGATCCATGAGCTCCCTCTGAACTTGGACACACAAGGGCTGGCCCTTCCACACTGCACTTATCTCTATCTGGTTCTGCAAACTTGGGTGTAAGCACTGCCCGGGGTCCCTTCAGACCCTTAGGGAACTTTCACAAACCCAGGTCTGAGAAAGGCTTTAAAACAAGTGGTATTTGAGGCCTTTTGTTCCATATCTCATAGAGGAAGTCAGAATTAGGCTTCCTATGGTTGTATTTTCCTATTTTACATATTTTCTTGATGTAATTCAGCAACTGGTCTGTAATAATTTGTAATAAACATTTGGGTTGGTTAGTGAAAAAGGGATGGGTAATTATGCATGCTCAAGGGTAGAAAACATGCCTATAGGATTTGTGTTCTGAATGATTCAATTCTACATTTAGAAAGCATGCCTATAGGACTGGTTTTAAATCCTGCGTGTTCAATTCTGCATTTAGACACCATGTCTATAGGATTTATTTCAAATTCTGCATGTTCAACTTCACATCTAGATAACCTACCTATAGGACTTTATTTAAAATTCTGCATTCTATAGGGGATTAAAATCAGCAATAGTAGATACCATCGTCTGTAGAATCTGAAACTAGTCTAATTTAAAATCAGTCTATTCTGAACCAGTTTTTAAGTAACATAATCTCCTCTATTGACACAGTTTACCAAGCATGCCTATAGGATCTCAAACTGCTCGTTTTTAAATTTGTTACTGCTTTGCCACATTCTGAATTGTTAATAGATATCATGCTCGTAAGATCTCACCCAAACACCTAGGCAAACCTTAGGTAATAAAAACAAATAAAACTGAGTCCGCTTCTGTTAAGTAGTAATTGCTACAACCAGCAGGCATGCCTGATTCGGACTTCTTATCTGAGTTACGTAATAAATTGGTCTGCTTCAACAACTTAGACTCCCCTTTGCATTAGTATTTTTTAGATTCAAACCTTTGATTGTTGTTTGAGTCATGCTATTTGGTTGCTTTGCTTGAGGAGGTATACATGAGCCTTCAGTATTTACGTGCTTCCCTTTTAATGTGCTGTCCTATGTGTTTTGTATGTCGCCTTAGCTTTTTCACCTTTGAAACCTCAAAGTCAGCCTAATATCTCTCCCCTTTAGGACTAGTAGTCCTAAGTGCCTCCGGGACTGATAGGAATGGGACGGGTAATAACATGCAATAGTGGTCGAGACCAATCCGCGCTTTAGTACCTTAACGGGGAGGGAAGGGTAGATATGGATGTGATGACAGGTGCGCTAATATCACGTGTAGCCCCTCTTTTGAGGAGTAATTACCGGGTGTTGCATTGATGTGATCCATATTATAAATAAACCTAGGACCCCCTCCAATCTCTTTCTTTGCCTTTAATGCATTATGACTTCTTTTCAGAAAATAACTTTTTAATGATTGCTTTGTTTTACTTCCAAGCATTTCTGTATTAAAATCCCCTCTTATTTGAGCCTTATCTGTTTCAATTAATTGCACCAAATTCACAAAGAACTATCTGGACGGGAACAACACTAGTGGATCCTGAGGGGTGCCTAACACCTTCCCCTTAGTATAATTTCAAGCCCTTACCCTATCTCTGGTTATCAAACAAACTCAGAAGTGAACCTTGTAGGTGTCCTAATGCACCATAAATCATTAGGTGGCGACTCTTCAAATAATGCAAAACCCAATTCCCAAAAGGAAGGAGTTTTCCCATATTCAAATGTCATAAACCCGATCTCCCGATGCAAAGAGGAAAAAAAGGTGGCGCGACATGTGTTTTAGAAAAAGTTTCTGTAAATTGGGCTGAATGCCATATTTGGGCCTTGTGCCAGAGCTGTTTGGACCCTTTGGGGCCTTTTCTTACTATCCTCTCACTGTTTTTTACTGAAAATCTATACTCAGTCTTTATTACTCTATTTTGATGCTTATAAAAATGTTGTTTTGGGGGGAGTAACCTATTTTTACAGAGAGCCCGAGTGGCTTGAGAGATTTATGACTGAGTGAGACCGAGGGCTTGGTTTATGAGGATATTTGTGTGATCGAGCTGCACGCCGCAGCATGTTGTTACTGATTCATGACTGAGTGAGGCCAAGTGCCTGATTGTGAGATATTGAGACTATGGCACGTGAGTTGACCGTGAAACACGTGAGTTGTCCGTGCGGATTCTGAATCAATTTAATTTTTTTTACCGACAAACCTATGCTCGAAAAATAAAAATATTTTGTGAACGGCTTTTTATGGTCCAAGTGTATCTTTTCTTTCTTACGAATTATTTTCCTTGGTTAACAATAATTGTAGTTTTTCTAATATTTGCGGCTTCCATAATTTTCTTTCTTCCCCATAAAGGATGTTATAGCACGTGAGTTGTCCGTGCAACACGTGAGTTGTCCGTGCGGATTATAGCGCTTGGGCTGTAGGAGCCCCTCCGGAGTCTGCACATCCTCAGTGAGCGCGGGTACCCTGATTCTGAGTGATGTTAAGCCTGAGGGGCTATTTACGAGTGAAATTGAGTTTTTCCCGAGGGGCTGTATTCGAGTGATGTTTGCCCGATAGGTTGTTTATGATCTCATCGTTTTGCTGATTGTTGCACTGAGCCTCTGTTTGTGAAAAGTTGAAAAATATCTTCAAATGATTTTTTTTTCTGAAACTAAGTTTAAACGAAATGATTTGATTCAAACTATGTTTTTAAAAGCTTATTGTATTTTACTGAGATTTGATGATATGAACATGATATGTTTTATTGCTTGTGACTACTTCTCAGCCTTTATTTACTTGGGTTACTTACTGAGTTGGCGTACTCACGTTACTCCCTTCACCTTGAATGCAGATTCAGGTATTTCTGGACCCGGTAGCGGGTGTTGACTATTCAGTTGCAGATCCATCAGAGTTAGCCAGGTAGCTGCCTGGCGATCACAGCTCTACTTTCTTCCATCTTTATCTTCCCTTAGTTGTATTCAGTATTTCCCAGACTATGTTAGTCTTGATATTTTCATACGGTTGTAGTAGATGCTTATGACTAGTGACACCCCGATGCCGGGCCTTCTTTTTCGAACTTTTGTTTTGTTTTGCACTCCTTATGAAGGTTTTATATTTAATAGTTTTGGAAATTTTCTTGAAAATGAAAATCTCATTTTGTTTTGGTGATGTGTTGGCTTGTCTAGTACCATGATAGGCTCCATCACGACAAGGTTGGTTTTTGGGTCGTGACAAGTTGGTATCAGAGCCTATGTTACATAGGTCTCACGAGTCATGAGCAGGTTCAGTAGAGTCTTGCGGATTGGTAGAGAGACGTCTGTATCTTCGAGAGGCTGCAGAACCCTTAGGAAACTTCACATTCTTGAATTCTTATCATGCGGTATTGATTCAGCTTGATGTGTAACTCTTTGAATTCCAGCCACATATTCGTATGCGCACATGAGCGCTCTGTATCAGTTGTGCATTGACAACTTGTGAATCCCTGGATGAGGTGTTGTGAGCACGTGATTTTTACCTCACATGAATTACTCCTACTTAATTCTAAAAAATAGATTTTTCTTTTAATTATTTATTATTTTAGGAATTATTGTAGAATTTTTCTGATTGTTTGCATTTTTGTGTGCACGTTTAATCCTATTTAATTCATAAAAAAATACAAAAATACATTGCATTTTAATTTAGGATTTAATTTTACATTTTCAGATTAATTAGTAAATTAGTTTGTTTTATAAAAATGGAAAAATCACAAAAAATAACTCATTTTTGCATTTTTTAATTTTTAGCTTTGAATTTTGTAGTTTTTCTTTTAATTTGGTAATTGATTATTTGTTGTAAATATTATTTTTAGTAATTAACCTAATTTGGTAGTATAATTTGGGTTAGGAATTAATTTAGGTTTTATTTTTATTTTTTGAAAAGAAAAAGGATTTGAAATTAAAAAGAAATTGAAAAGGAAAAGAAAAGGAAATAAAGAATAAGGATTTTGGGCTCTTTTAATTAAATATCCCCAAGCCCAATCAATTCCACCCCTTAACTCGTTCAAAATTGGCCCAGAACCGTTCCCCTGCCCGGTCCGCTTTTCTCTATGACCAAACGACACCGTTTAGGTCTTTTAATCTGAGCCATTGATCTCCCCTTGATCGAACGGCTTGGAACTGGTCCCTCTAAAGTATATAACTGTCCTAAAGCCCCCTACCCCCCCTCTAACTCGTCTCTCTCACTCCACCCCCTTTTCAGAGACAGCCATTAACCCTAGCGCCGCCCTAGCTTCCTCCGGTGGCGGTGCCGCCTCCAATCCACCCCAAATCTACACCATAGACTCCCCTTCACCTCCCCACTCCAAATCCTCACTCCTTTTCCTTCGAATCAAGCCCGAATGGTTCGAATCCTCGAATGAAGATCTGACCGAAACCCTAACTCCTTTAACCCCCACCATTTTAGCACCCCATACCTCCCCTTTCCCTCCTCGTCTCAGATTCCCAACCAGTTCTNAACACACGATTAATGTCAATATCGGCTAGAATCGGAGGCGTTGAAGAATTTCTTAGTTCTTACGGTCCAAAACGTCCCCTTTAGATACTTTTTCTTTTTTTTTTGTTTTTGTTTTTGTTCTTCATTTTTTATGTTTATTTCTCGCCTCCACCTCCTTCTATTTCATCCTGTATTTTCTTTATTATTTTTCATTTTGTTCGAATTGATTTTTGTTTACATGCTTGAAGTTAAAAGAAAAGAAAACTTGTTAAGTGCATATTGCCTTTAATTTTCGTGTTAGTCTTTATTTTTGTTTATTTCTTTTTTTTAAAGAAAAGAATGCTAACTTTGGCAACTTTATTTAGTCTGTTATTCTGTGGTTTTTTTAGTCGGATTTGAGTTTTTGGGCTTTGAAAATCAGAAGCCAAAGAAGGGATTAGCCAGGGTTTTTCGAAGGCCCATGTCTGTTTTGCCTTGGGTCAGTTTGTCCCGTTTGGTTTCCTGATGTAAAAAACAGGGGTTCAAAGGTTAAATTAGGAAATTTTAGTAGGAGAATCTTATGTAACTGAATAGGGAAACTTCTAGGAAGGTGGGATTGGGACTAAATTGAAAAACTGATTTTTAAGCTAAGGACATAAGAGCAAAAACGAAAATGGCAAAAGGATTAAAAGGCAAAACTAAAACTCAGTTCTGTTGCCCTAAGACTTGCATATAAAGTCAGTGTTTCTTCACACACAAGGGAGATTTTTTGGGAATTGAGAGACTAAAAAAGAGACTGAAATTTTAGAGGCCATTGAGTTCTTTTCCAATGTTCCAAAAATACTGAAAACTGGTCGAATTCTGCTTGGTTTCGGGGTTTCTGATTCTCTTTGCTAGTTAGAATTTTGAAAATCCCATAGTCATACTTCTGGGTTGAGAAATGGTTTGAGTTTGGCTTGAATCTGGGTTTTGATTTGTTGTTCTATCACTGTTCTATCGTTGCTTTGAGTTGATTTTATTGTTACATTGCTGCCTTCTGCTACTGCTACTTCCCTTGATCTCAAGCTTTGTTTCTGGTTTTGTTTGCTATATCCAGGTACATATTTCTGATTCTGAACATGTAAGAATGGTTCGTTTGTTTTGAAGAAATGAAGATCTCCATACTTACTAGATGTTTTCCTCTATTTTCTTTTTCATTCGACTTGTTAATTAATGCCTTCTGTTTTAGCATGTTTTAAAAGTGATGTTATGCGATGACCAGTTGAGACTATGTTGAGACTTGTAATAAGATTCTTATTTGTACTTGTTAATTTCAATCTGTTTTGAATCATTTCTGATGAATTTGGATAGTTGTATTGCCATGAGATCAATGTAAAACAGCTAATACCACTTTAAGGTCCTCTTTTGAGTAAAATGTTGTACTCTTAGTGGTATTAGATTCCAGGATATTTTGCATAAATGATTTAAGTTGTTTTGTCCTCTAAAGAGGAATGAGCTGAAAGGCTATGGGTCTTTGCTGAAAATTTCCATTTGAATCTATATTTCAAAAGCATGTGCTTATCTTTTGAAATCATGTTAAGTGTTTTGAGTAAATTTAAACTCTATTAAGTTTTTGGTAATAAAAATCAATTATGTTAAGTTGTGATAAGGCTAAACATTGCAGCATGGTATCGAATTGTGTTTGTACGTGCAAAGCAAATTTGGGGCTGACATGAAGTAGTGTGTTTGTTGGGCCTCAAATAATGCCAAATAACAGGCCCAAGTTGAATGGCCCAGTTTCAAATTAAGCATTTCAGTTTAAGTATGTTTATCTCAATTACCATGCGTATTCATGTTTAATGAGTTATTTGAACTCCAGGCACCTTTGTGATAATTTGGTTTTCAAAGCTTTTGCCTAAGGTCTCATAGCTAGGCCACGATTTCAGCCCATTTAGACTAATTACTACTGTGTATTCTGCTCTCGATGTGGGCCTTTCTTTGGTTTTTACCGTGTGATCTTGCAAATGGCACTTGGGCCTGCCGCATGTTTAGGTTTTTCCAAGTAATTGAATACTTGACCTTTTTAATGCTAATTTCGTTAAGGGTTAAGTTAGTTGAAACCATCAGCTTAAAAGAAAAGATTCAATGCTTCTAGTCTTTAAATAACTAGTTTTCCTTTAATTAGTTGAGGTGTGCCATATTAAATAACACCAATAGTTATGGCCCTCATAACAAAATTTAGAAATCCTTTGGGTTAGAATAATTTGAGGCGTGCCATGCCAAATAAAATCCCAAAACTCATGGCCCTCATTTGATTAATATTAATCCTTAGAAATCGAGGCGTGCTATTTAGTTGAATTTTCCATGGCCCTCGCAAATTTGAAAGTGCGTAGTTGCTTTAGGCGCGCTATTTTAAAAAATTACCTTCCTAAACTCGGATGTGCTTTTCATGTGACCCAAATCCAAATCTCAACAACGTTAAATAAAATGTGTCGCGGACCGCGGGTGCATTTCATGTGGCGTGGTTCAAAGACGCGTTTTAGATAATGTTGAATCTTCCTAAATATTAATTAAAAGCGGTTAATAATTTAAAATTATACCATAGGCTAAAACCTGTATTAAAATCAGATAATAGGCCAATTATGATAGTTTAAGTGACCGTGCTAGAACCACGGAATCCGAGGGTGCCTAACACCTTCCCTCGGGTTAACAAAATTCCTTATTCAGAATTTCTAGTTCGCGGACTTCAAAAGAAAAGTCGAATTTCCTCGATCTGGGATTTAAAAATAAACCGGTGACTTGGGACACCAAATAAACTATCCCAAGTGGCGACTCTGTTTAATAAATAATCCCATTTCGATAATGTCACTTAAAGTGGCAAAACTCCCTAATATATCCCTCGGGGTGTAGTAAAAAGGAGGTGTGACAGCTCTGGCGACTCCGCTGGGGATCCAAACCCAGAACTTCGGTTCAGAGTTCAAGAATTCGAGCTTAGAATAGCTGTTATGATTGGCTTTATTTATTATCTGATTTTTTTACATGTTTGAGCCTAATGTGCTTAATCCCGCTTTTTACCGCTTTTGATATTGTGTGAACTGTATATAAACTGCTACGAAACCCTTCTTCTCTCTGAGTCTTCTAAATCATCTGGGGAGTGTGCACTTCGTGTGACTTCTCTTCTGTTTAGAGTCTTATCCAATTTTAGAACGAGGTTCGGACAAGTTGCAAAGCCAGCGAAGCTTCTGTATTCCCGGTACGCTGCCCCCCCCCCCCCCCGGCTCGAGCTATTCGCTCGGGTAAGCCAGGTCTAGAACAATACACCCAGATTTTAAACCTAGTATAACAAAACCTCATGACAGATCCCTAGTAGGAATGTTTGTTTGCGTCACGTGCAATTGACTTTGGGGACTCAACACAGGGGTTGGGTCCGTCTAGGACAGGTGTACCCAAATTAAAAAGACCATCCTGATGCATCTTACGTGCTACTTGCGCATCTGTTTGTTCCAGCTTGCATGTTGACCGGCTTCTAGAATAGAGCAAGAAAATCAAAAAAAATGTGAGAGGTAGGTATTTAGAAAATTCTGAAACTCTGCCGAAATTCTGGAAAAAGAAAAGTTATTTCAAATTGAGCCCAAAATTTTCAAGAGCCATGTTTCTCTGTTCCGTCAAAACTGACCGAACTATGCGGGTCTGATTCTCACCGGATGTGAGATACGTAGGCAAACCTCGTCGGTTCCGACCCCAATTTTCAAAAAATCCAAAAAAAAATATTTTCCTTTAGTTCCTTCTTTAAAAATCTTTCCATAGAAAATTCAAAAACAAAAAAAAAGTAGTTTTTAAAAGAAAAGTGGTTTCCTTCCTTTAAATGTCGTTCATGCAAAAAAGAAGAATCAATAAAAATCAGAATCCAAAAAATACAGGTTTCCTTCATTTTGAAGTATTTTTCCAAAAAAGCCAAAAAAAAAATCAGAAACAAAAATCCAAAAACATTCTTTTTCTTCTTTAGATGTCTTTCTTTTGTAAATGTCCATAAAAATTTTGGAAAAATTGAAGTCCAAAAATATTTTTTGCTTTTCTTTAGAAGTACTTTTGTAAATAAATAAAATGCTCAGAAATTCAAAATATTTTTCTTAAAAGTCCCTCTTTCGAAAATTAAGAGGCAACATTCAAAATCCAAAAATATTTTCGTTCTTCTTTAGAAAAAGAGAAAACAAATGAAAATTCAAACAAAATATTTTCTTTTTACTTTTAAAATTCCCAAAGTTCAAATCAAAGGGAAAGGAATTCTTTTTGAAGTCTTTCATTAAAAAACATATATATTTTCTTGCTTCTTTAGAAGCCTTTATTTCAAAAAAAAAAATCGAAATAAAAAAATCCAAAAAAAAAAAAATTCTTCCTTCCTTTAAAGTCTTTCTTTCAAAAACAAAACAAAAATGAAAATCGAAAAATCAAAAATACTTCCTTTCTTCTTTTAAAGCATTTTCGTTCAATAAAATTCCAAAAAAAGAGTTAGTTTATTTACACTATTCTCGATCTTCCCGAACTACGCAAGATCTGATTCATGCGGGGTCATGATACATATGCAATCCCCATCGGATGCGATCATACTATAAAATAAAACTGAGTGAAAAAATAAACTGAAAAAAAAAAGAGAAAAGGAAAATTGAGTGAAAAAAAAAGAGAAAAAGAAAAAGAGAGAAAAATTGAAAAAGAAAAGAAAAAGAGTGAAAAAAAAGAAAAAAAAGAAAAAAATGAGTGACAAACAAAAGAGAAAAATAGAGTGCCAAAAATAAAAGAGCGGCAAAAACAAGATGAAAAATCAAGAGTGATTAAAGAGAGGCAGAGATAAAAGAAAAGAGGTGCAGATTGAAAAAAAAAAGAGGGTTAATTAAGGCCGGGATGAAATATGCAACTGTGCAAACACATGGTAGAAGCGTTTAACTATTAGGTGCATTGCATCCCAACGTGCGATTTCCTATATGTTAAATGTCTCAAAACTAACAAGGTTGTTTGTGTGAGCAAATTAGCCAGGTTTTATTCAGGTGGTTGGTTTTGTTGGTATGCGGTGATGAATGCGCAACCTTGCTTGCGGCCACAACATTATACACAAAACCGAGCTCCACCTCTGCCACGACCCGGATTTTCCACCTTAGACAAGAACCTTTGCAAACATTAACCTATCTTGTTTTATACATGATTAAACAATTAAATTATCAATGAATAAGCAGTTAAGGAGACAACAAAAAGTAAAATTTAGCGGAAGTCTGAACTAAATATAGAAACAACGTCTAGAAAGTCAATACGAGTCACTACCCAGCACCTGGTGTTACAACAATACACGGACTGTCTAGGATTACTACAAATAAGAGTTTGAAATAAAGGACATAGTCTGTCTCGGATACAAATATCAACAGAACATGAAAACTGAAAGAAGAGACGCCGGGCCTGCGGACGCCAGCAAGGCTACCTCGGAGTCTCGTGGACTGAAGGTCGGCTTCCTTACTACTGCTGCACACCGTATGCTGCTCCGATACCTGGATCTGTGCTAAAGAGCACAGAGTGTAGCATCAGCACAACCGACCCCATGTGCTGGTAAGTGCCTAGCCTAACCCCGGCGAAGTAGTGACAAGGCTAGACAGGACTACCACATAAACCTGTGCAGTTATATATATACATCTACGGCGGGAAATGTATCAAGAATAAACATTTTAAATGGGAGGGAAACATGCTTCGGTGATAGCAGATAATACAGAATTTCAAGAGAATAATAAGGAACATCAATAAATTAACTCTAACACGGATAAGGGAAATAAAAGCAGATTTCACTGTCAGTATACATCTCGTTGCAGGCGTGCAACCCGATCCCATTTCTCAATGTTTCCGTTGTAGGCTTACCACCCGCTCCCATTTCATCAAATCTCGTGGTAGGCGTACCACCCGCTCCCATTTCATCATAACTCGTGGTAGGCGTACCACCCGCTCTCATTTCATCAAATCACGTGGTAGGCGTACCACCCGCTCCCATTTCATCAATATCTTGTGGTAGGCGTACCACCCGCTCCCATTTCAATTAACAACTTGTGGTAGGCGTACCACCCGCTCCCATTTCAATTCAACACAAAGTCACAATAAAATGCCGACAAGGAAAACAAAAGCAATATAATAATAATTTCTCGGCAAGGGAACAACAATACCAAAATAACCATCCCGGCAAGGGAGAATCAGCTATAACCAAATCCTAGCTCAACTCTTACTCAGCTCGATTAATACTAGTACTCAAGCATAAATAAAGTCCACGAAAATAAACTAAATCTCTACTCAATATCAAGAGTCATCAATTTAAAGCATCCGAAGTGTCATTTAAGAACACAACAACTATCAATTTAAGACTCACGGTCATGCTCGACACCAACGTATAGATACTCGTCACCATGCCTATACGCCGTACTCAACAAGAAGCAATTAGCAAATAAGACTCAACTCCTAATCCCTCAAGCTAGGGTTAGACCAAACACTTACCTCAATGCCTTGAATACCACTCAAGCCTCAATTATAGCTTTACCCCGTGATTCCACCGCCAATTCGCTCGTATCTAATCACAAATTACTTAATTACATTAATAAACACTAAATGAATCAACCCCAATGCATGAAAATGAGTTTTGCAAAGTTTTACCCAAAAAGTCAAAAATCGCCCCCGGGCCCACGTGGTCAAAACCCGAGGTTCGAACCAAAACCCGATTACCCATTCCCCCACGAACTCAAATATATAATTTTTTTTGAAATCGGACCTCAAATTGAGGTCCAAATCCCCAATTTTTGAAAAACCTAGGTTCTACCCAAAACACCCAATTTTCCCATGAAAATCATTGGTTTGAAGTTTAAATCATGTTAAAAGATGTTAAAAATTGAAGGAAGTTAGTTAAAAATGACATACAATTGATTTGGAGAAGAAGAAAACCTTGAAAAATCGCCTAAGTGTGTTTGGGTTTGAGAAAATATGAAAAATGAAGTTCAAAATCGGTTAAGTGTAAAAAAAAATGCAGGTCTCAGTTATGGAAAATGCGAACAGGGGTTCGCAACTGCGAACCCCGACCCTCAGATATGGGAATTGAAAAGTGAAGTTCGCATTTGCGAACATTGAACAAAATGAGGGACTTCGCATTTGCGACCAAAAATGTCGCATTTGCGACAGTCCCAGTTCCGCATTTGCGAACCATTTGGTCGCATCTGCGATCCCTGGCCATCATGGGCACCTTCGCATTTGCGAAGTATATTATCGCATTTGCGATGGAGGGTCAGGTCTAGCTATCTCGCATTTGCGAGCCAGGCTTCGCAAATGCGAAGCCTGCAGGTCAGATCATACCAACTAATTTCCAAGTTCAAAAATGCAACCCGTGGCTTATCCAAAACTCACCCGGGCCCTCGGGCTCCAAACCAAATATATACACAACCTCAAAAGCATCCTACGAACTTATTCGCGCGATCAAATCGCCAAAATAACATCATAAACATCGAATTAAACCTCAAAATCCAAGAATTCTTTCAAACTTCATAAAACATCAAATTTTCCAATTTAAGTCCGAAACACGTCAAACGACGTCTGTTTTCAACCAAATTTCACAGAAATGACTTATAGCATATATAAGACCTGTACCGGGCGCCGGAACCAAAATACGGGACCGATACCAACACGTTCTATCTTGAAAATTTCATGTGTTTTGGTGTTGAATTCATAGTTCTAGACGTTATTTTGGCAATTTGATCGTGCGAGCAAGTTAGTATGATGTTTTAAGACTTGTGTGCATGTTCGGTTTGGAGCCCCGAGGGCTCGGGTGAGTTTTGGATAGGCTACGAAATGATTTTGGACTTAGGAAATAGTTGCTGGTATGCTTCAGCTGTTGCAGGCCCCTAATCTCGCAATTGCGAGATCAGGCATCACAATTGCGAGCCCTGCGGGGTCTGTTTTTACGAGCCTTTCATCTCAAATGCGATTAGAAATGTAACGACCCGGCCGATCGTTTTAAGAATCTACACCCCGATCCCGTATTAACTGCTTTCCTCGTGTTTGTTTCTGCTATTGTGAGTTTCCGGGAGGATTAATTTGGTGTCCCGAAGTGTTTTGGGACACTTAGTCCCTAAATGAGAGTTTAAGCTTTAGAATTTGGACCGTAGTCGGAGCAGTGTGAAGACGGCCTCGGAATGGAATTTTGTTAGTTCCGTTAGCTCCATTGGGTGATTTTAGGCTTAGGGGCGTGTTTGGATTGTGTTTTGGGGGTCCGTAGCTTAATTAGGCTTGATAGGCCGAAAGTTGAATTTTTGGATTTTTCGGTTCGATAGTGAGATTTTGATATCGGGGTCAGAACGACATTTCGGAAGTTGAAATAGGTCCGTTGTGTCATTTAGGACGTGTGTGCAAAATTTCAGGTGAATCGGGCAAGGTTTGATAGACTTTTTGATCAAAAGCGAAATTCGGAAGTTTTTAGAGTTCTTAGGCTTGAATTCATGGTTAATTCGATGTTTCACTGTTGTTTTAGGTGTTTTGAGGATTGGTACAAGTTTGGAAGCTGGTATATGACTTGCTCGTGCCTTTGGTTGAGGTCCCGGGGGCCTCGGGGGTGATTTCGGGTGGTTAACGGGTGATTTTGAGTTGAGTTTGGCAGCTGAAGAAGTTTTGTTGCCGTCATAACCGCACCTGCGGCTAGGGGACCGCAGGTGCGGGCCCGCAGAAGCGGAAGACTAGCCGCAGATGCGAATGTTGGCGTGAAGGGCTGAAGCGCAAGTGCGGACAATTGCTCGCACCTGCGGAACCGCAGGTGCAGAAGTTGAGGTGCAAGTGCGAAATTTTGGTTTTAAGTGAAAACTGCAGATGTGTTGTAGGGACCGCGGGTGCGAAAAGCCTGGGTCAGAAAATATAAAAGGTTTCCTTCGCGAATCATTGGTTATTTCACCATTTTTAAGACAGCTTTGGAGCTTTTTGGGAGATTTTGAAGAGAGAATTCAAGGGAACATCATTGAGGTAAGATTTTTTAACATAAAACTCGATTCCTATGGTTTTATTTCACGGATTAGGCTTGTAATTGATGGAAAATTAGTGGTTGAAATTGAAGAACTAGGGTTTGTAATTGGAGACCAAAAACTAGGGGTTTAAGGGGTCATTTGTGGTTGGATTTTGGTAAATTTGATATGCATGAACTCGTGGGAGGATAAGGATTCCATTGATGTAAATTTTACCCGATTCCTAGACGTAGGCCCGGGGGGCGTTTTGGTCAATTTTTCTAATTTCGCGTAGTAGCTTAGAATTAATAGTTTAGTTAGTTACTTGAAGTGTTATTTACATTATGCAATTACTTGAATAGATTTAGGCCATTTCGAGTCGGATACTCGTGGCTAGAACGTGGTATAGAATTGAGCTGGTTCGAGGTAAGTGGCTTGTCTAACCTTGTGTGGGGGAACTCCCCTTAGGATTTGGTACTGTGATATCTAAAATGTCTTGTACGTGAGGTGACGAGCGCGTACTTGTACTGATTGTTGAAAATCCTGTTATCCATTTAAGTTTCTATATTTCGTATTTTACTTCACTTTTTACACTACTTGAACTTTGAGCTTATTGTTAGCCTAGGAAAGCATGCCTAAATGACTAAATTGTGTAATTGCTTAAACTACCTTATCTGAACTCCGTGCAGCATGCTAGATTAGAATTACCTGTCTATTTTGATATTATATTGAATTGAGTTGATTATTCTTGTGTTGTTGTTGCGTGTTTACATTGTGACTACGGGCAGTTCCCGATAGACCCCTCTTGTCTATTTATTTGGGACTCCGGATGTGGTATTCCAGTAGATCCCCCTGCACAGTGATAAGGACTACGGGCCAGCACCGGGGAGATCCACTGATTATTTACTTTTGGGGCTACAGGATGGGATCCTGGTAGACTCCCGGTTATTATCTCTAAGTTGAGTTGTATACCTTCTGTGATTATTTGCCTTGGTTATGGTTGTTATTTCTCTCATTATCTGAATTTCTTTACTACTGCTCTTCTTCCTTATATATTATTGTATATGACCGGTAGGGCCCTGACCTTCCTCGTCACTACTCGACCGAGGTTAGGCTTGGCACTTACTGGGTACCGCTGTGATGTACTCATGCCCTTTCCTGCACATGTTTTTGCGTGTGTAGATCCAGGTACTTCTACTCAGTCTTATCACCCTTGAGGCGAGGCGGTTTCTGTAGAGACTTCGAGGTATATCTGCCGTGTCCGCAGACCGAGAAGTCCCTTATATTCTCTGTACTACTATAGCCCTTCTGTATCTTCCTTGTTGATAGACATTTCTGGAGTTAGAGCCCTTTTATGTACTCTTAGCTTGTGATTCATGGGATTCTGGATTTTGGGAGTGTTCAGTTGGAAATCTTGTATTGTTATATGCCGCGCGACATCTTAAACACTGTTATACTTTGTTATCTCGGTTTTTATTAGTTTCTTTGCCTCAATTATTTCTTTTCCGTAATTTGTTAGGCTTACCTAGTCATAGAGACTAGGTGCCGTCACGACTGTTCACGGAGGGCAAACTTGGGTTGTGACAAGTTGGTATAAGAGTTCTAGGTTCATAGGAATCATGAATCACATGCCGGTTTATTAGAGTCTCACGGATCCGTACGGAGACGTCTGTGCTTATCCACGAGAGGCTATGCAACTATTAAGAAAATTTCACTTCATTTGAATTCCTTGTTGTGCGAGATCTTTTGATATTGAATTCTAAACTTATGTCTTCTATTCTCTCACAGATGGTGAGGACACGTGCTACTGGAGGTGACCAGACACCCGCGCCCCCCTACGAGAGCCGTCAGAGGTCGGGGCCAAGGTAGAGGCTGAGGAGGCGCACGCGGTGCAGCCAGAGCACCCGCGCAAGCTGCTACTAAGGAGCCACGAACAGTTCCAGCTAGAGTCCAGGTGCCTGACACGTCTACTGCTACTACTACTCCAGCTCTCCAGGAGACTCTTGCACAGTCCATGAGTATGTACACCACTCTAGCTCAGGCAGGGTTACTTCCCTTTGCTGCAGCCACATCCCAGGCCGGGGGAGGAGCACAGACTCCCGCCGCCCGTACTCCTGAGCAGCGACTGCATGTTGAGCAGGTCCTAGAGATTATACCGGCAAAGCCTGTAGTCCCAGCTTAGCCCGAGGAGAGGGCAGTAGCTTCAGAGGAGGAGCAGAAGAGGTTTGAGAGGTTCAAGAAGTATCAGCCTCCTACATTTAGTGGACTAGCATAAGATGATGCTCTGGGATTTCTAGAGGAGTGCTACCGTATCCTCCGTACCATGGGTATATGAAGATCGAGCGGGGTTTCCTTCACTACTTTTCAGCTTTGAGGAGCCGCCTATCAGTGGTGGCGTGCTTATGTGTTAGACAGTCTGGATGAGGCAGCTTCCCTGACTTGGACTCCGTTTTCAGATATGTTCACGAGAAAGTATGTTCCCCAGAGCCTCAAGGACGCTTGGCGCGCAGCATTTGAGCATTTGCGCCAGGGTACTATGACTATCTCGAAGTACGCTGTCCGTTTCACCGACTTGGCTAGACATGCACCAGCTTTGGTTTCTACTGTCGCCAGAAGGTTCGCCGGTTTATTGAGGGGCTCATTCCCAGCATCAGGTCTAGTATGGCTCGGTAGTTGGAGATGGATATTTCTTATCAGCAGGTGGTGAGCATTGCTAGGAGAGCAGAGGGTATGCATGCTCGGGGACAGAGAGAAGAGGGAGGCCAAGAGGTCTCGAGACTCGGGCCATTATTCTAGTGCCCGTGCCCCAGCTTCAGCTCGCCATGGTAGGGGTTATATGAGTCACCCCGTTCATTCAGATCTTCCAGCAGCCAGTGGTATTCCAGCTCCTCCTAGACCTCAGGAGCCTTATTATGCACCTCCAGGATCTAGTGCGCCTCAAGCACGGGGTGCTTCCATTGGTCAGTCCAGCAAACCTGACCCAAGCCAGTCACAGCCGCTACGTCCTCCCAGAGCTTGTTTTGAGTGTGGTGGCACACGCCATATGGTGAGGGATTTCCTTAGACTTGGGAGGGGTGCGCCTTCACAGACTTCTCAGCCACAGCGCGCCCCGCAGAGTTCTCAGGCTATGATCACAGCACCAGTTGCTACCCCACCTGCTCAGCCAGCTAGAGGTGGAGGTCGGGGAGGTAGAGGTCGCCCTCGAGGGGGAGGCCAGGCCAGATACTATGCCCTTCCTGCCTGTACTGAGGTTGTCACCTCCGATTCTGTCATCACAAGTACTATCTGTTGACACCCAATTTTGTCCATCTTTACTCCATATTATTCTAATGAGCTACTATTTCATCAAAGAGTCATAATAATATTTTTTTTGTAGCATTCTTTACGTATTATTACAAGTACTACAATTGTTTTTTAATTTTAGTATAAATATATTATTAATACCATCATTGGTGTTCTTGCTATTATTATTATTACTATTATTATTATTATTATTATTATTATTATTATTTATTAGCTACTTTTAAAAAATATAAGCATTTACAGTTTATTTGTAGCTTGTTCAAATATTTATATAAAATAATATTTGTTTTTTTTAACTTCTTGTATCTTATTTTTATTTTATTAATTATCACTCCTAATTACTTTATTACTATGGCATTTTAATAGTAGCTCAAGCCCAAATAATCTATTTGTAGTCCAAACTAACTCAAACAATTTCCCCTTAACAATTCTAATCTCATAGCCCACCAAAGTTGACTGAAATAGCCCCATACCTATTTAGCCATTTACCAATATTTTCCAAACCTTTTATCTAAACTAATCCAATTCCCAAATCCAACCAAGAACCCCTTCCCCGTCAACTCATCATCGGCAAATCACCCTGCTCCCCTCTTTCTCATCTTTGAAACATTTCCCTTATTTAGTCTTTCCCTTTCTTTCCTTGTTTTTAGTTTATTTCCTTTCCTTAATTCTTCTACCTATTTCTTTTAAAATTTCATAGCATAATCTCTTCCCTAATTACTCAAATTAGAAATCATTTCCTTCCTTTTTCCCCTTTTTGCAAAAGATTTGAGTAAGAATTTTATCGAAAAATCCGTGCAGGTTCAAGGTATCTAAATTGGGTGATATTTTTTAAATTTCTCTATTATCTTTCTTTGTTTCTTCACTGATTTGACTCTCTTGTCTATCAATTTGGCTTTCAATCTTATATTATTCTTTGCATAAACTTTCCTTTCTTAACATGAATCTTGTCCTAATTGTGTGATTACCGAATTTTATATGTATTCCTTTGTATGCTTTTAAATTTATTTGATTGAATCAGTCATTCCTTTTTACTTTCGACTGTTGCTAATTGATTCTGTCAAATCCATGCTTTGCTAATTTACAGCCCCAAATTTTAAAACTAGAGTACCATTTTTACAAATATAACTACCTATAGTTCTTTGAGCTTTAGAAGGGGGGATTGGGGAGTGCTTTCACCGATGCAATTCACTATCACTATAACACTTTCTTTTGATTACTATTCTCTTTCTGCTTTCTCTGTTGTCACCTTCTCTATGTCCTTTGAGAATCAAGGCTTAAACTTTGGCATTGCTGAGTTATTGTAAAGTTGTTCGTTGCTCGCTTACTACTGTTGGTTGAATATCAGTTGTCCTGGAATCTGATTTTCTGGCCATTTCTATATTGTTTCTGCATGCCATATCCGCTGTTTGCACTAGTTTATTATTGTCCGTGGCGTTAGTTATTGATGCATATTGGTTTTTTATTGTTCTGGTATTATGCTGCTCTTCAACAACAGGTTAGTCCCTTATCGAAGCATTTCAATTCCTATCTGGTAGTAATGTGTAAACTAGTTTAGTTTTACTTCAGTTTTCTGTACTATAGCATTCTGTTGAAAGCCTTGCGTATTCTTGGACATGCTGAATGTCGTGTGACATTCCATTTAAAGCATGCCAAGTTAATAACCAGGTACGTCACTTAATCTCTGTGTGTTCTGCCTCCCGTATGGGTCCTTGATTCTCTATACATTAGTAGTCACCTCTTAGGTCTAACTATGTGAATTTTAATTGACATGCCATATCCTTGAATGAGATAGTGTGAACATGTTGATCACCTAATACCCTTGTCTAGACCTAAAGAAGTTAGCTTAATGTCTAATTCTTGGATTTCCATGCTTAAGAATGAACTCCAGGATTCCTTGCTTGAAAGTCATGGCTTGTATTTGCCTATTTTTTTCACTGTTAGACTCATCCTAAATAGATGTTATGTAATTAGGATTTAAATTCATCTAGATATCCAGCCTATATGATAAAATATTCAGATGCCTTGTTATCCCATAATGCTTGTCCTTTATTTATTTTGAATAATTGTTTATCTGATTCGAACATTAGAGATACTCTATTGAGGAACTAATAGTAAGACAAGTCAACAACTTTGTTTGTGTTAAAGACTATTGAATTGTATTTCTCTAACAGGTTATTTACATGATAAAACTGCAAATGGTTTGAACCAAATATTAGAAAGCATATTATTAGGAAGTATGAGTTGAAATCTAGTTTTTCATGATAATTCAATCTCCATATGTGTTTACATATGTGTTCTGGTTTGGCTATGATGTTACAGGTGACCTAATTACGGGCAAGAGTTTAGAGTCGTCTAGGAAGGGAAATGTGTAATAATTATTCTGTTGGAATCTCCTGTGCGCTTGAAGATCATTAGTTTAGCCTATGTTGTAATGTTGTCCTTGTGATGCCGCTATAAATAATCTGTAGTAGTGCAAAACGGGGATGATGAGGCTGGAAACTTGTTTGTCATGTGTTGCTGCTACGTGCTATTTGCTATCTTGGTTTATTTCTATTTTTTTCTCATCTTGAAGTCATGCTGTAACTCTTTGGGCACTTAGAAATCATGTCTTAGGAATTCTGCAATCATTCTGCATTTTTCATATGTGCACGTTAGATACCCTGTTTTAGGATCTCGTTTACACTCGCTCAGTCACACCTAGTTAAACTACTGATGCATGAAAGGGACATAAAACAGTCTCATGATTGATTATCCTGTTTAAGTGAAACTGGTCACAATCCCTGCATGTCTTTGCAACATTTAGAACAGCATGCTTTAGGTAAAATAACTGCCAAACTGTTTTTTAATAATTCTGGTAACTGCTGCATATTATTTTACACTTAGGAAAGTCTTAGGTAATCAACTTTTAAATAAAATCGGAACCATCTTTGTAATTAGTGTCTAACTGTCAACGTGTTAAAATCAGTAGGCAAACCTGATTCGGACTTCTTTTCTGAGTCATGTTGTAAATCTGATTCTACTATTATCACTTAGATACCATGTTAGGACCTGAATTCAGACCTTAATTGTGTATGAGTCGTGCTGTCTATGTACATTGCTTGTGGAGGTATATTTGAGCCTTCTATCTGTTTATGTGTTTTCCCCTAAATGCAGTCTTATGTGTTCTTATTTGTCGCCTAGTATTTTGCCTTTAAACCTGAAGGTCTGCCTAGAACTTCCCCTTTCTTATAGGATAGGAGTCCCAAATTCCTCCGGGACTGATATGAAGGGACGGGTAATAGCATGCAATAGGTAATCGAGACCAACCCTCGCTTTAATTACCTTCACGGGGCGGGAAAGGGTAGATATGGATTTGATGACCGGCGCGCTAATACCACGTGTAGCCCCTCTTTTGAGGAGTGATTAGCGGGTATTGCATTGATGTGATCCTTATTACAAACAAACCTAGGACCCCCTTTTCATTCATCAGCATGCTTAAATTGTAACTCTTTTCAAAATCTTGCTTTCATTTATTGTTTTCAAACACTTGTGTATTTAAATTCAAAATCCCCTATTACTTGAGCCTTATTTGTTTACTTGCTAATTGCACAAATTCACAAAAATTATCTAGCCGAGAACCACACTAGTGGATCCTGAGGTGTGCCTAACACCTTCCGCTTGAGATAATTTCAAGCCCTTACCCTATCTCTGGTTATCAAACGTAGCTGTAGTTGAACCCTGTAGGTGCCCTAACGCACCTTAAAATCGTTAGGTGGCAACTTTTCAAAATTTGCAAAACCCCTTTCTCGAAAGGAAAGAATTGTCCTAACCAAATGTCACAAACCCGATTCCGTGAAGGAAAAAGGGGGCGCGACAGCATGGCGACTCTGCTGGGGATTTTTAGGCTTTTACCACTTCAGATTGTTCTTGTGAATTTGTACCTTCCCTTTATGTGCAATTACTTGTTTTAATTCCTTTAAGCGTTTAATTTCTTTTCAAAGGCAAAACTGATATATCTTTCTTGTTTTCTTTCCTTTATTGCTTTAGATTATGAAACTGCTGTATTTATCGCTTCTTTATTGTGCAAATACATGTCAACATGATTTCTTTTTAATTATTGCATAATCATGCTCAACATCATACTCCACTCGTGCCAAAACAAATACTATAGCAACGCTTATAATGAGTGGTTGTGCTCTTCCTATATCATTACCCCTAAATTCAGAAAGGCATATTTGCGGTAAAACTAGTCGATCAGCGGTGCAGTCGACAGTTCCGAGCCTTCCACCTTGAGTTGTCTGCTCAAGGGTACCAGTCTAAAACCCCATAGAAACCTTACTTTGTTTAAATTGTGCATGCATCACGGTCAAACCTATCCGGGTCAGTTATGTTGTCCGCATAATGATCCTTTAAGATAGCCTTGTCCAAAGTCCATTTGGTTTCCCTAAACCCAAAACGGACGTTATCACGTTCTGTGCATTTATTTGGAAAACTAGACTGCTTCATGCTAATTGTTGATATTAAATAGTCGAGTCTGGTGGGGGTAGGGTCTAACCCTTCTGTTTTGCAGATAATGAGGCACGAAATTCTCAGATTTGGCATGGTCACCAACATCCGCCCAAGATTGCTAAGCTGGTGGAAAGATTTACACTCTAGTGATCAAAATCTCATAAGAAAAGACTGGGATACTTGGAGCGAGGCATAGTGGAACTGGAAAGAAAGTTTCTCAAAAGGGTTGAAGATTGTCAAGAGGCTAAAGGGGCTGAAGGCGGAGATTTAGCCAGAGCATACCTGTTGCTAGGACTTCGCGAGTTGGGGAAGCTGTTCGAAGGAGCCAAGGATACCGAATCTGGGAAAGGTCCTTCTGGGACCAAGTAGATAGGAGCATATTTTTCGCTTTACAAAAGTAATAAGGCCAATGGCCATTAGTGAGTTTTATTTTCTTTCTTATTTAGTGTCGTTTTGGGATTCGTCTATTTTTTATCAATAAAATGAGGCATTTAGCATCCTAAGTTCTCCAAATCAACTTGTCGCTAGGCTCACCTCGGGCACAATGAGGTTCCCAAATTAGGACACGTTTTATATTCCTGTACTATGTGTTTAAATATTGCAACATTTTCATTATGATCCTCACTAATTTGGTTACCTTTTTGTTTTATTTTTGTTTTGTTATTTCCCTCCCCAAAGGTTAGTTCGTGCACTCTGGCAACATCATCCTATTCCACGAGATCCAGGGGTCCTCTACCCACTCCTCATCTTAGTCCTGTCAAAAACAAGAACAAAGGCAAGACGAAAGATTTGAATAACGTCAGAAAGGAGAATTCAACTGAACGGGTAGAGGCCACTAATGGTCATGGTACTCAGGAAAATGTGTCCCAACTTGAACGGAAATTGCTGAAATTCCAGGAAGAGCTCGACCAGGTTCGGAATCTGGCAAGCTTATCATTTTCCCTCAGCACCCCGGATGTCACCTTTCCCAATACTCAAAACCCTACAGCACCTCAAAACATCCCGAAGCAACAGAATCATCCCGCTCCTCATACTATTCCACCAAAGACCCAAGCAACACCTGTCATACCTCAAACAACACCCCGTTACTCATCCCAGAACTCCAAAACTCCACAAATGACCACTTTCACACCCACCATAATACCCCCATCTACGTGGAGACCATGCCACGCTCCACCCAACCCATCTCAAGCACACCCGAGTCTGATGATAAAGACTTGCTCATCAGGAACCTGGCTGAGGAACTTAAGAAATTGACTAGCCGGATTCAGGGCGTTGAAGGAAACAAGGGAATTGAGGGACTGAACTATGAAGATCTTTGCATACAGCCCGATGTCGAACTGCCCGAGGGGTACAAACCTCCGAAGTTCGAAATGTTTGACGGTATAGGCGATCCAAGGGTCCATTTGAGTACGTATTGTGACAAGCTGGTTGGAGTAGGGAAAGACGAGAGAATCCGCATGAAGCTATTCATGAGGAGTCTAAAAGGAGATGCGCTGTCTTGGTACATCAGCCAAGATCCAAAGAAGTGGTCAAGCTGGGTAGGCATGGCATCCGACTTTATGGACAGGTTCAGGTTTAACACAGAGAATGCGCCGGATGTGTTCTATATTCAGAATCTAAAGAAGAAGCCTACAGAAACATTTCGCGAGTATGCTACTCGCTGGAGGTCCAAAGCTCCTAAGGTCAGACCTGCCTTAGAGGAGGAACAGATGAACAATTTCTTTGTCCGGGCTCAGGACCCGCAGTATTATGAATGACTAATGATGATGGAAAATCATAAGTTTTTTGACATTATCAAGCTAGGGGAACGAATTGAAGAAGGTATCAAAAGCGGTATGGTTACAAACTTCGAGGCCTTGCAAGCCATAAATAAGGCCTTGCAGTCTGGTGGTGTGTCTAAAAAGAGGGACGTAGGGGCCGTGATGGTTGCACAAAGGACCAAGTCTCCTCTCAAATATCAAACCTACCTAATACCTCCACTCACATATCAGCCAGCCCCAAACTACCAAGCACCCTCCTACCAAGCTCCACCACTACCATATCAATCACCTCCACCTCCCACATATCAGCCTACCTCGCCCAGATATCCCCAACCCGCACATGTCTACCAAACTTACAATGCCCAACCATCTCATTACCAATCACCCCCCGCCCACCAAAATTTCCCCAGGCCCCGACCTAATTTTGATCGGAGGCCTCCAAAACAATACACAGTTATCGCCGAACCCATTGATCAGCTATATGAGAGACTCAAAACCGCCGGTTATGTCACCCCTATCTCTGCTACAACCCCTGAGAATCCCTCTCAGTGGGTTAAACCAAACAAATCTTGTGCATACCACTCCGGCATGAAGGGAAACACCATCGATGAATGCCGCTCTTTAAAAGACAAGATACAGTCCCTAATTGATAACAAGGTCATTCTAGCAAAAGAAGCCGCTCCGAACGTCCGCAACAACCCCCTACCAGACCACAAAGGCGGGGGTATTCACATGATTGAAGTAGAGGATGATTGGGGTCCCGAGGGATCCATCGGGTTGATCGCAGAAGGCGATGATCCAAAGAAGCCGGCAGTTACTCTCAAACCCATCATAGTCCAGATTCAACCATTTGAGGTCACTGAGGTAGATGTGTCTATTCCTCTTGAGTTTGAGGCAGCGCCATCAACAAAAGCACCAGCACCATTTGAGGTTGTAGTTTTGCCACCCAAAGAGCATGTCCCATTCAAAGTAAAGGTGGCCGCACCGATCTAAGTGACGATGACTACCATGCCGTCATTCCATACAAAAGCTATACCTTGGGATTATACATCCGAGGCTATGAGAAAAGGCAAGGTCAGGTTCGAAGAGACTGTTACAGCACATGGTATGACAAGAACCGGGAGAGTCTATACCCCGGAATACCTTGCTGAGTCCAGCAAGCGGGCCTCCAACCCGCCACTCATTATTGAGACGGGTCCAGACGATCTTTGGAGGAAGATACAAGCCAAGGAGTATTCGGTCATCGACCAGCTAAACAAAACACCAGCACAGATATCCATCCTCTCATTGCTGCAGAATTCCAAGACACATAAAAATGCTCTGTTGTAGGTGTTGAGTGAAGCATACGTGCCAAGTAACATCACTGGCGGAGAAATGGCTAATATGGCGGGACATGTATTGGAAAGCCACAAAATCACCTTATATGAGGACGAGCTGCCGCCTGAAGGGTTGGATCACAATAAAGCCCTGCATATGACCGTGCAATGCGAAGACTATTTCATCACCAGGATCCTGGTCGACGAGGGTTCCAGCCTTAACATCTGTCCTCTGGTGACACTCAAGAAGTTGGGCAAAGGGCTGCATGAGATAAAAGAAGGAGCAATCAACGTGAAAGCCTTTGATGGGTCTCAATGATCCACCATTGGGGAGATTAATCTATGCTTACAAATGGGGCCAACCTGGTTCGATGTTGATTTCCAGGTGATAGATGTGCCAGCGTCTTACAACCTGCTGTTGGGATGGCCATGGATTCACGCTACCGGGGCCGTAGCATCAACACTGCACCAGGCAGTAAAGTTCGAATGGAATCACCAGGAGGTGATCATTCACGGCGACGGTAGCAACACCATATACAGTCGCTAGACCATTCCAGCGATCGGAGGGAGAAGAAAGCTAGGCGGAGAAACCTACCACCACATTGAGCTGGTCAATGCAGTCGGCAAAGACAAGTGGTCGGATAACAAGATCGAGAGTATATTGAATTGGAGTGGGTACAAGCCTGGCAAAGGACTCGGCAAAAACCTCCAAGGAATAGTTAAACCCATAACACCCAAGAAGCATGGCACCACTTTCGGCTTGGGATACGAATACACTTGGGAAGAGTTCAACAACTGGTCGCCGCCATGGCGTGGTCCTTACTACCAACTGGAGCAGCCGATACCACACTTAGAGCAGACCTTCCAACAGGCTGACATCGTCTATTGGACGGATGAAGAAGAGGCGCTCACAGCAGTGAAAAACTTGTTTTTAGAGGACAATGATATCGATTGCTGTGTTATCCTTGAGGAGGAGGGGGAGGAAGGCCCTTCCATACAGGCTGTAAGCAGAGGAGCACACCTCAATAACTGGACTATCAGGACAACCAGAGCCCGGCGAGCCTCGGGGTAGCAAGGCTAAAACAAGCATCATGCACTGTTTTTATTTACTAGATGATTTTCTTTTCGCATTTTTTTCCCGCAATAAGATCTTCAATGTTCAAAGCAGTTATGAAATTTATCAAAGCATTTCGACTTTTTCTTATGAATCAACACTCATTATTATTTTTCTCTCATTACTTTATTTATACATCATTACTATTACTTATCTTTATGAACTAATAACTGTGACATGCAATGAGACAACGCAACAAACAGACATTGATTCAGAAGAATATGACATACCAGAGGAGATTGTCAAAGAAGTGGAGAACTTTGAGAACAGACCTAAGTCCAACCTGGACGAGACATAAATTGTTAACCTGGGAGATGCAGAAAACATCAAGGAAACACAAATCAACGTTCACTTATCGCCATCAAAAAAGAAGGAATACACAGAATTTCTAAGGGAATATAAGGACATATTCGCTTGGTCATATGATGACATGACTGGTCTAAGTACGTCTATTGTGGCCCATAAACTGCCAACCGATCCGACATGTCCGCCGATAAAGCAGAAGCTCAGAAAGTTTAAGCCTGACATGAGTTTGAAAATCAAGGAAGAAGTCACTAAGCAAGTCAAAGCTAAGGTTCTCAAGGTAGTAGAATACCCGACATGGTTAGCCAACATCGTGCCAGTGCCAAAGAAGGACGGGAAGGTCAGAGTCTGTGTCGACAACCGGGATCTCAACCGGGCTAGTCCGAAAGACGACTTCCCTTTGCCGAACATACACATCCTGATCGACAATTGCGCCAAGCATGAGCTGCAGTCATTTGTAGATTGTTTCGCTAGTTATCACCAGATCTGGATGGATGAAGAAGATACTCTGAGCTGGTTACTTTTGGATGACTATGGAGACAGATTGCATCCAGTATGTTCGGAAATGCCATCGCTGTCAGATTCATGCAGACATTATAAGAGTGCCTCCGAGTGAGCTCCACACAACAAGCTCACCATGGCCATTCGCCGCCTGGGGAATGGACGTCATTGGACCAGTCGAGCCTGCTTCTTCCAACGGACACAGGTTTATCCTAGTAGCGATCGACTATTTCACCAAGTGGGTCGAAGCAGCATCTTACAAAGCAGTAACTAAGAAAGTCGTGGCAGACTTCGTCCGCGATCACATTGTTTGTCGATTCGGTATCCCAGAGTCGATCATCACTGATAATGGCTCCAATCTCAACAGTGACCTCATGAAAGGTATATGTGAAACTTTCAAGATTAGCCACAAGAATTCCACAGCCTACAGTCCTCAAAAGAACGGGGCTGTGGTAGCCGCCAACAAGAATATCAAGAAGATATTGAGGAAAATGATAGAAAAGCATAAATAGTGGCATGAGAAGTTAGCATTTGCTCTATTGGGGGTATCGCACCACAGTCCGCACATCGACCGGGGCAACCCCCTATATGTTGGTTTATGGTACAAAGGCGGTCATTCCCCCCGAAGTAGAAATTCCTTCCCTAAGGATCATACAGGAAGCTGAGCTCGAAGACGTAGAATGGGTAAAAAGTCGTTATGAGCAACTAGCTCTTATAGATGGAAAGAGGATGAACGCAGTTTGCCATGGTCAACTCTATCAGAGCAGAATGTCTAGGGCCTTCAATAAAAGAGTCAAGCCAAGATAATTCGCACCGGGACAGTTGGTGTTAAAGAAAATTTTTCCGCATCAAGATGAAGCCAAATGGAAGTTCTCTCCCAACTGGCAAGGTCCGTGCATGGTTCACCAGGTTCTGATAGGAGGAGCCCTCATACTTGCAGAAATGGATGGAGAAGTTTGGCCAAAGTCGATTAATTCAGATGCAGTCAAGCGCTACTATGTGTAATCTTTATGTTTTCCCTGCATGATGTAAATTGAACTACGCCTGACCTAATTCCCGTTTAAGAGGGGATACATAGGCAGCCCTATGGGTTCGGTCACATTTAAATAAAATTTTCATTTCCCCTGAAATTGAAAACTAGGGCAGAATTTTGAGGAGGACCCTCAATCCGAAGCAATTTCAGCCGAATCGTCGCAAGCAGCAGTCAAAAGCACTAACCCACTAAACTGGGGTAGAATTTTGAGGAGGACCCTCAAAATTCCATAGCAAGAGAGGTTGCAATGTCCTAAACCACGTCATAGTCGTCGGTTCATCTAAAAAGTTATTCTTAATTATATGATTATGTCATATTTTTACGAAATCATGCATGTTTATTACTGAAATTGCTTCATTTAGCAACGCTACCCCAATGATGCAGACGATATCACTAGATCAACGCAGAACAGGTCAAGCAGAGCCAGCGGGGATACGAACTAACCTTCCCCCTCTTTTCAAAACTCACGATTTTTCTTTGGATGCAGGCACTTGGATTGCGAAATCATCAAACAAACTATACACTCACGAGACAAACATTGTTCAGGAATACAATTCTCAAGACCGTTGCACTTACCTACAATTTCTATCCACACACACCGGCGATATTCCGTGTGTTACAATGCCCCGACAGTCACAATATCGCAATCTGCTATCAGCTAAGAAAGCTCCGTTACCATTTGCCATTTTATTTCTTCCATTCTGCCTTCCGAGATTAAGCTCTACCTCTATCTGCATCTGCATTTCATAAGGCTACCATTCTGCCTTTCGAGACTAAACACTGTCTCCATCTGCATCTGCATGGCTGAAAGATCGCCACATTGCACGGCTGAAAGATCGCCTCACATTACATTTGTATGGCTGAAAGATCGCCACATACTGCATCTGCACGGCTGAAAGATCGCCTCACACTACATCTGCACGGCTGAAAGATCGCCACATTGCACGGCTGAAAAAATCGCCACATTGCACGGCTGAAAGATCGCCACATTGCACGGCTGAAAGATCGCCACATTGCACGGCTGAAAGATCGCCACATTGCATGGCTGAAAGATCGCCACATGCTACTGCATCCTTCATGGGCTGAAATATAGCAAACTCATCCAAAGGCGTCATCGTTCAGAGGCACCATCTTCATAGCCCGAGAACACCATGTCATGGCCCGAGGATTTCTTTCAATCTTTTGCATATCATTATTCAAAGGCGTCATGGTTAGGAGGCACCATCCTCATAGCCCGCGAACATTATTTCATGGCCTGCGAATCCTTTATTATACACTTCATGGCCCAGGACATCATGGTCTGGAGACGCCATTCTTAACCGTCTAAAGACAACATTCATGGTCCAACGGGAATTTGCATCATGTTTAAATTTACGCACAACATATGCTTGTATAGTTTATTTGCAGGTAGACCGGCGAGCAACAGCCGTCCCGGCTGGAGCAATCCCGCTCCAGTTCCCTCAGCCATATCAAACCTATCCATTCCCGTAAACCGTTCACTCACCGAGCCCTAGAAGTTGCGACCATTCTTGAAATAGCTTCATCGGTACACTCCGCCGTTGGATCCGGAACTACATATGGCCTGATTCCTGTGAAACTAGGGATATGTAGGAAGCTCAGAAGCCAGAGTGCGGCCTAAATCTTCCCAAACCGTTTTGCTCGGTCAAAATTGGCCATCATTTCTTTACCCGAAAACTCTTTTATCCTTCCCGGGTAAAGAGGGGTAGTTGTTGACACCTAATTTTGTCCATCCTTACTCCATGTTATTCTAATGAGCTACTATTTCATCTAAGAGTCATAATAATATTTTTTTTGTAGCATTCTATACGTATTATTACAAGTATTACAATTGTTTATTAATTATTATTGTTATTATTATTATATTGTTATTATTGGGGTTTTTAGTATATTATTAATACCATCATTGGTGTTATTATTATTATTATTATTTATTAGCTACTTTTAAAAAATATAAGCATTTACAGTTTATTTTTAGCTTGTTCAAATATTTATATAAAATTATCTTTGTTTTTTTAACTTCTTGTATCTTATTTTTATTTTATTCATTATCTCCTAATTACTTTATTACTATGGCATTTTAATAGTAGCTCAAGCCCAAATAATCTATTTGTAGTCCAAACTAACTCAAACAATTTCCCCTTAACAATTCTAATCTCATAGCCCACCAAAGTTGGCTGAAATAGCCCTATAACTATTTAGCCATTTACCAATATTTTCCAAACCTTTTATCTTAAACTAATCCAATTCCCAAATCCAACCAAGAACCCCTTCCCCGTCAACTCATCATCGGCAAATCACCCTGCTCCCTTCTTTCCCATCTTTGAAACATTTCCCTTATTTAGTCTTTCCCTTTCTTTCCTTGTTTTTAGTTTCTTTCCTTTCCTTAATTCTTCTACCTATTTCTTTTAAAATTTCATAGCATAATCTCTTCCCTAATTACTCAAATTAGAAATCATTTCCTTCCTTTTTCCCCTTTTTGCAAAAGATTTGAGTAAGAATTTTATCGAAAAATCCGTGCAGGTTCAAGGTATCTAAATTGGGTGATATTTTTTAAATTTCTCTATTATCTTTCTTTGTTTCTTCACTGATTTGACTCTCTTGTCTATCAATTTGGCTTTCAATCTTATATTATTCTTTGCATAAACATTCCTTTCTTAACATGAATCTTGCCCTAATTGTGTGATGACCGAATTTTATATGTATTCCTTTATATGCTTTTAAATTTATTTGAAATCAGTCATTCCTTTTTACTTTTGACTGTTGCTAATTGATTCTGTCAAATCCATGCTTTGCTAATTTACAGCCCCAAATTTTAAAACTAAAGTACTATTTTTACAAATATAAATACCTATAATTCTTTGAGCTTTAGAAGGGGGGATTGGCGACTGCTTTCACCGATGCTATTCACTATCTCTATAACACTTTCTTTTGATTACTATTCTCTTTCGGCTTTCTCTGTTGTCACCTTCTCTATGTCCTTTGAGAATTAAGGCTTAAACTTTGGCATTGCTGAGTTATTGTAAAGTTGTTCGTCGCTCGCTTGCTACTGTTGGTTGAATATCAGTTGTCCTGGAATCTGATTTTCTGTCCTTTTCTATATTGTTTCTGCATGCCATAGCCGCTGTTACACTAGTTTATTGTTGTCCGTCGCTTTAGTTATTGATGCATATTGGTTTTTTAGTGTTCTGGTATTATGCTGCTCTTCAACAGCTGGTTAGTCCCTTATCGAAGCATTTCAATTCCTATCTGGTAGTAATGTGTAAACTAGTTTAGTTTTCCTTCAGTTTTCTGTACTATAGCATTCTGTTGGAAGCCTTGCGTATTCTTGGACATGCTAAATGTCGTGCGACATTCCATTTAAAGCATCCCAAGTTAATAACCAGGTACGTCACTTAATCTCTGTGTGTTCTGCCTCCCGTATGGGTCCTTGATTCTCTATACATTAGTAGTCACCTCTTAGGTCTAACTAGGTGAATTTGAATTGACATGCCATATCCTTGAATGAGATAGTGTGAACATGTTGATCACCTAATAACCTTGTCTAGACCTAAAGAAGTTAGCTTAATGTCTAATTCTTGAGATTTCCATGCTTAAGAATGAACTCCAGGATTCCTTGCTTGAAAGTCATGGCTTGTATTTGCCTATTTTTTTCACTGTTAGACTCATCCTAAATAGATGTTATGTAATTAGGATTTAAATTCATCTAGATATCCAGCCTATATGATAAAATATTCAGATGCCTTGTTATCCCATAATGCTTGTCCTTTATTTAGTTTGAATAGTTGTTTATCTGATTCGAACACTAGAGATACTCTATTGAGGAACTAATAGTAAGACAAGTCAACAACTTTGTTTGTGTTAAAGACTATTGAATTGTATTTCTCTAACAGGTTATTTACATGATAAAACTGCAAATGGTTTGAACCAAATATTAGAAAGCATATTATTAGGAAGTATGAGTTGAAATCTAGTTTTTCATGATAATTCAATCTCCATATGTGTTGCATATGTGTTCTGGTTTGGCTATGATGTTACAGGTGGCCTAATTCGGGCAAGAGTTTAGAGTCGTCTAGGAAGGGAAATGTGTAATAATTATTCTGTTGGAATCTCCTGTGCGCTTGAAGCTCATTAGTTTAGCCTATGTTGTAATGTTGTCCTTGTGACGCCGCTATAAATAATCTGTAGTAGTGCAAAAAGGGGATGATGAGGCTGGAAACTTGTTTGTCATGTGTTGCTGCTACGTGCTATTTGCTACCTTGGTTTATTTCTATTTTTTTTTCTTATCTTGAAGTCATGCTGTAACTCTTTGGGCACTTAGAAATCATGTCTTAGGAATTCTGCAATCATTCTGCATTTTTCATATGTGCATGTTAGATACCCTGTTTTAGGATCTCGTTTACACTCGCTCAATCACACCTAGTTAAACTACTGATGCATGAAAGAGACATAAAACAGTCTCATGTTTGATTATCCTGTTTAAGTGAAACTGGTCACAATCCCTGCATGTCTTTGCAACATTTAGAATAGCATGCTTTAGGTAAAATAACTGCCAAACTATTTTTTAATAATTTTGGTAACTTCTACATATCATTTTATGCTTAGGCAAATCTTAGGTAATCAACTTTTAAATAAAACCGGAACCATCTTTGTAATTAGTGTCTAACTGTCAACGTGTTAAAATCAGTAGGCAAACCTGATTCGGACTTCTTTTCTGAGTCATGTTGTAAATCTGATTCTACTGTTATCACTTAGATACCATGTTAGGACCTGAATTCAGACCTTAATTGTGTATTAGTCGTGCTATCTACGTGCATTGCTTGTGGAGGTATATCTGAGCCTTCAAAACCCTTCTTTCATTTATTGTTTTCAAACACTTGTGTATTTAAATTCAAAATCCCCTATTACTTGAGCCTTATTTGTTTACTTGCTAATTGCACAAATTCATAAAAACTATCTGGCTGGGAACCACACTAGTGGATCCTGAGGGGTGCCTAACACCTTTCCCTTGGGATAATTTCAAGCCCTTACCCTATCTCTGGTTATCAAACGTAGCTGTAGTTGAACCCTGTAGGTGCCCTAACGTACCTTAAAATCGTTAGGTGACGACTCTTCAAAATTTGCAAAACCCCTTTCTCGAAAGGAAAGAGTTGTCCCAACAAAATGTCACAAACTCGATTCCGCGAAGGAAAAAGGGGGCGCGACACTATCCTGGTTTGTCATAGAGATGCATTGGTTTTATTCGATCCAGGTTCCACTTATTCTTATGTGTCCTTTTATTTTGCCCCGTATTTAGGTGTATCTCGGGATTCTTTTAGTTCTCCTGTTTATGTTTCTATTCCTGTTGCAGATTCTCTTATTGTGGACCGCATTTATCAATCGTGTTTGATTGCTCTTAGTGGTTTTGAGACCAGAGCCGATTTGTTATTGCTCAGCATGGTAGACTTTGATGTTATTCTAGGCATGGACTGGTTGTCACCCCTTTATGCTATTCTTGATTGTCACGCGAAAACCGTGGCGCTGGCTATGCCAGGTGTACCACGAGTAGAGTGGAGGGGTATCTTAGATCATACTTCCAGCAGAGTTATTTCGTTCCTTAAGGCTCAGCGTATGGTTCAGAAGGGGTATGACGCGTATCTAGCTTATGTGAGAGATATCAGTATTGATACCCTTACAGTTGATTCAATCCTAGGAGTGCGGGATTTCTCCGATGTGTTTCCACCTGGCCTTTCGGGCATGCCGCCTGATAGAGGTATTGATTTTGGCATTGATCTGTTGTCGGGCACTCAGTCCATTTTTATTCCTCCGTACCGTATGGCTCCTTCTGAGTTGAAGGAGTTGAAGGAGCAGTTACAGGAATTGCTTGATAAGGGTTTCATTCGGCCCAGTGTATCACCTTGGGCTGCTCCTGTTTTATTTATGAAGAAGAAGAATGATTCTATGCGTAAGTGTATTGATTATCGCCAGTTGAACGAGGTTACAGTGAAGAAATCCTTTGCCTCGTATTGATGACCTGTTTGATCAGTTACAGGGTGCTTGTGTGTTTTCTAAGATTGACTTGCGTTCAGGCTATCATCAGTTGAAGATTCGGGAGCCAGATATCCCAAAGACTGCCTTCAGGACTCGGTATGGTCATTACGAGTTCCTTGTTATGTCATTTAGGCTGACCAATGCCCTATCAGCCTTTATGTATTTGATGCATAGTGTATTTCGGCCATATCTTGACTCATTCATCATTGTCTTTATTGATACATTCTGGTATATTCCTGGAGTCGGGAAGATCATGAGCGGCACTTGAGGACAGTGCTTCAGACTTTTAGTGAAAAGAAGTTATATGCCAAGTTCTCGAAATGTGAAGTTTTGGTTGGATTCTGTGGCATTCTTGGGTCACGTGGTATCTAGTGAGGGAATAAATGTGGATCCAAAGAAAGTGGAAGCAGTGCAGAGTTGGTCCAGACCATCCTCAGCTTCAGAGATCCGCAATTTTCTTGGCTTGGCGGGTTATTACCGTCGATTTTTTCAGGGATTTTCATCTATTGCAACACCTATGACCAGGCTGACCCAGAAGGGTGCTCCGTTCTAGTGGACGGAAGAGTGTGAGGAGAGCTTTCAGAAGCTCAAGACAGCTTTGACTACAACCCTAGTTTTGATATTGCCTACCGGTTCGGGGTCTTATACTATCTATTGTGATGCCTCGAGGGTTGGCCTTGGAGCGGTATTGATGCAGGACGGTAGGGTAATTTCCTACGCGTCTAGACAGTTGAAGGCACATGAGAAGAATTATCTTGTCCATGATCTCGAGTTAACTACTATTGTTCACGCCTTAAAGATCTGGCGTACCTTGTACGGTGTACCTTGTGAGATTTATACTGATCACCGGAGATTGCAGCATCTGTTCAAGCAGAAGGACCTTAATTTGCGTCAGAGGGGGTGGTTAGAATTGCTGAAGGACTATGATATCACTATTTTGTATCACCCGGGCAAGGCCAATATGGTGGCTGATGCTTTGAGTCTCCGGGCGTAGAGTTTGGGGAGCTTGGCTTATTTACCAGCGGCAGAGAGGCCCATGGCGATGGACGTTCAAGCCTTAGCCAGTCAATTTGTAAGATTGGATCTTTCGGAGCCTAGTCAGGTCCTTGCTTGTGCTGTTTCTCGGTCTTCCTTGTTTGATCGCATCCGGGAGCGTCAGTTTGATGACCCTCATTTGCTTGTTCTCAAGGATAATATTCTTTGAGGTGATGCCCGAGATGTGACCATTGGTGATGACGGGGTGTTGAGGATGCAGGGTCGGGTTTGTGTACCTAATGTTGATGGGCTTCGGCACTTGATTCTAGAGGAGGCCCATATTTCGCGGTACTCGATTCATCCGGGTGCCGTGAAGATGTATCAGGATTTGAGGCAGCACTATTGGTGGAGGCGGATGAAGAAGGATATAGTTGGGTTTGTAGCTCAGTGCCTCAATTGTCAGCAGGTAAAGTATGAGCACCGGAGACCAAGTGGATTGCTTCAGCAGATAGAGATTCCGGAGTGGAAGTGGGAGCGGATCACCATAGACTTCGTAGTTGGGCTCCCGCAAACTTCGAAGTAGTTCGATTCCATTTGGGTGATTGTGGATCGGCTGACAAAGTCCGCGCACTTCATTCCTGTGTGTACCACCTATTCTTCGGAGCGGTTGGCGGCGATTTACATCCGGGAGATTGTCCTTCTGCATGGTATTCCAGTTTCTATTATTTCAGATAGAGGTACTCAGTTCACATCACGGTTCTGGAGGGCCGTACAGCATGAGTTGGACCTCGGATGGAGTTGAGCACATTATTTCACCCCCAGACGGACGGACAGTCTGAACGCACTATTCAGATTTCTTGAGGATATGCTTTGTGCGTGTGTGATGGAGTTTGGAGGTTCTTCGGATCAGTTCTTGCCACTGCGGAGTTTGCTTACAACAACAGCTATCAGTCCAGCATTCAGATGGCACCGTATGAGGCCTTGTATGGTAGGCGGTGTAGATCTCCGGTGGGTTGGTTCGAGCCGGGCGAGGCTAGATTATTGGGCACAGACTTGGTACATGATGCTTTGGAGAACGTCAATGTAATTCAGGATAGACTCCGTATAGCCCAGTCCAGATAGAAGAGTAATGCGGACCGGAAGGTTCGTGATGTTTCCTATATGGTTGAAGAGCGGGTTTTGCTGTGGGTTTCGCATATGAAGAGCGTTATGAGATTTGGGAAGAAAGGGAAATGTAGTCCGAGGTTTATTAGCCCTTTTGAGATATTGCGGCATGTTGTTGAGTTTGCTTATGAGCTTGCCTTACCTCCTAGCTTGGCAGGAGTTCATCCGGTATTTCATGTTTCGATGCTCCGGAGGTATTATGGTGATCCGTCGCACGTGTTGGATTTCAGTTCAGTCCAGTTGGACAAGGATCTATCTTATGTTGAGGAGCCAGTGGCTATATTGGACAGGCAGGTTCGAAAGTTGAGGTCAAAGAACATTGCATCAGTGAAGGTTCAGTGGCGGAGTCAGCCGGTCGAGGAGGCGACTTGGGAGACCGAGCAGGATATACGCAACTGTTACCCTCATATTTTCACTACTTCAGGTATGTCTCTATGCTTGTTCGAGGACAAACGAATGTTTAAGTGTGGGAGGATGTAACGACCCGGCCGATCGTTATAGGAATCTACGCCCCGACCGCCTATTAACTGCTTTTCCCGTGTTTGTTTCTGCTATTGTGAGTTGCTGGGAGGATTTATTTGGAGTTCCGGAGAGTTTTGGGATATTTTGTCCCTAAATGAGAGTTTATGCTTTAAAATTTCGACCGTAGTTAGAGCAGTGTGAAGAAGGCCTCGGAATGGAATTTTGTCAGTTCTGTTAGCTCCGTTGGGTGATTTCGGGCTTAGGGGCAAGTTCAGATTGTGTTTTGGGGGGTCCGTAGCTTAATTAGGCTTGAAAGGTCGAATGTTGAATTTTTGGAGTTTCCGGTTCGATAGTGAGATTTTGATATCGGGGTCAGAATGGAATTCTGAAAGTTGGAATAGGTCCGTTGTGTCATTTAGGACGTGTGTGCAAAATTTTAGGTGAATTGAGCAAGGTTCGATAGACTTTTTGATCAAAAGCGGATTTCTGAAGTTTTTAGAGTTCTTAGGCTTGAATCCATGGTTAATTCGATGTTTCGATGTTGTTTTAGGTGTTTTGAGAATTGGTACAAGTTTGGAAGGTGGTATATGACTTGCTCGTGCCTTTGGTTGAGGTCCCGGCGGCCTCGGGGTGATTTCGGGTGGTTAACGGGTGATTTTGAGTTGAGTTTGGCAGCTGAAGGAGTTCTGTTGCTGTCATAACCACACATGTGGCTAGGGGACCGCAGGTGCGGGCCCGCAGAAGCGGAAGGCTAGCCGCAGATACGGAACTTGGCGTGAAGGGGTGAAGCAAAGGTGCGGACGAATGCTCCCACCTGCGGAATCGCAGGTGCGGAAGGTGAGGCGCAAATGCGGAATTTTGGTTTTAAGTGAAAACCGCAAATACGGTGCTTGGGCCGCATAAGCGGTAACGCAGGTGCGTTGTAGGGACTGCAGGTGCGAAAAGCCTGGGTCAGAAAATATAAAAGGTTTCCTTCACGAATCTTTGGTTATTTCACCATTTTTAAGACGGCTTTGGAGCTTCTTAGGAGATTTTGAAGAGAGAATTCAAGGGAACTTCATTGAGGTAAGATTTTTGAACATAAAACTTGATTCCTATGGTGTTATTTTACGGATTAGGCTTGTAATTGATGGAAAATTAGTGGTTGAAATTGAAGAACTAGGGCTTGTAATTGGAGACCAAAAATTAGGGGTTTGAGGGGTCATTTGTGGTTGGATTTTGATAAATTTGATATGCATGAACTCGTGGGAGGATAAGGATTCCATTGATATAAATTTTACCCGATTCCGAGACGTGGGCCCGGGGGCGTTTTGGTCATTTTTCCTAATATCGCGTATTAGCTTAGAATTGATTAGTTGAGTTAGTTACTTGAAGTGTTATTTACAATATGCAATTACTTGAATAGCTTTGGGCCATTTGGAGTCGGATACTCGTGGCAAGAACGTGGTATAGAATTGATTGAGCTAGTTCGAGGTAAGTGGCTTGTCTAACCTTGTGTGGGGGAACTCCCCTTAGGATTTGGTACTGTGATATCTGAAATGCCTTGTACGTGAGGTAACGAGCGCGTACTTGTGCTGATTGTTGAAAATCCTATTTTCCATTTAAGTATCTATATTTCGTATTTTACCTCACTGTTTACACTACTTGAACTTTGAGCTTAATGTTAGCCTAGGAAAGCATGCCTAAATGACTAAATTGTCTACTTGTTTAAACTACCCTATCTGAACTTTGTGCAGCATGCTAGATTAGAATTACCTGTCTATTTTGATATTAAATTGAATTGAGTTGATTATTCTTGTGTTGTTGCTGCGTGTTTACATTGGGACTACAGGCGGTTCTCGGTAGATCCCCCTTATCTGTTTATGTGGGACTACGGATGTGGTATCCGGTAGATCCCCCTGCACAGTGATATGGACTATGGGACAGCACCGGGGAGATCCACTGATTATTTACTTTTGGGGCTACAGGACGGGATCCTGGTAGACTCCCGGTTATTATCTCTAAGTTGAGTTGTATACCTTCTGTGATTATTTGCATTGGTTATGGTTGTTGTTTCTCTCATTATCTGTATTTCTTTACTACTGCTCTTCTTCCTTATATATTATTGTATATGACCCATAGGGCCCTGACCTTCCTCGTCACTACTCGATCGAGGTTAGGCTTGGCACTTACTAGGTATCGCTGTGGTGTACTCATGTCCTTTCCTGCCCATGTTTTTGCGTGTGCAGATCCAGGTACTTCTGCTCAGCGCTTTCTGTAGAGACTTCGAGGTATATCTACCGCGTCCGCAGACCGAGGAGTCCCTTTCTATTCTCTGCACTACTATAGCCCTTCTGCATCTTCCTTGTTGATAGACATTTTTGGAGTTAGAGCCCTTTTATGTACTCTTAGCTTGTGATTCATGGGATTCCGGATTTTGGGAGTGTTCTGTTGGAAATCTTGTATTGTTATATGCCGGGCGGCATCTTAAACACTGTTATACTCTGTCATCTCGGTTTTTTTATTTTTTTTTTGCCGCAGTTATTTCTTTTCCGCAAATTGTTAGGCTTACCTAGTCGTAGAGACTAGGTGCCGTCACGACTGTTCACGGAGGGCGAACTTGGGTCGTGACAAGAAGACTAGGCCAACAGAGTTCGCAAATGTGAACGAACGTTCGCAAATGCGAAGTAGTCAGGGAAGGGGGTGTCATCGCAATTGCGACCAAATGATCGCATTTGCGACAGTAGTAGAAATACGATAGGTTCGCATTTGCGATGCCAGTCTCGCATTTGCGAGCATCGCATTTGCGAAGCTCTGGTCGCAAATGTGACATCTGCAACTGTTCAAAACATAATTTAGACGGGATTTTTGATTCATTTCTCGAATTTTCAAACCCTAAACTTCAAGAGGCGATTTTCCTAGAGCAAGTTCTTCCCCAAACCATAGATAAATGATTCTTAACTCATTTCTTTCGATCTATTTCATCTTTTTACAAGATTTAATCTTAGAATCTAGGGTTTTTGATGGTGGAATTGGTGATTTTGGGTAGAACTTAGGAATTTCAAAATTTGGGGATTTCGACCTCAAATTGAGGTCGGATTCCAAAACCAAATGTATATCTGGGCTCGGGGGTGAATGTGTAGTCGGGTTTTGGACCGAATTTTGCGTTTTGACCAAGCGGGCCTGGGGTCGATTTTTGACTTTTTGGGAATATGTTGGGAAATCTATAATTATACATTGGAATTGGTTTCTTTAGCTTTTATTGATGTTATTAAGTATGGCTACATACGAGTGGATTGGTGGTGGAATCGAGAGGTAAAACGGTATTTGAGCTGTGAATTACCCGTTTGCTTGAGGTAAGTGTTTAGTCTAACCTTGACTTGAGGGATTGGGGATCCCTGACTTGCTTGCTGTGTGAAATACCATGTGTGTGGCATATAGGTGTGGTGACGAGCAGCTATGCTTTGCCAAAATCTGTTTAGCCTATTCCCTTTCCCCGTTACCCTATATATTGCTTTCCTGTCTTAATTGCTATTTGCTTATTGATGCTTATATGTCTAATTGCTTCTTGTTAAATGTTGTTTTTCTATTGGTGGTGTTAATTGTTCCATAGTTCCATTATATCACATTGTTAGCTTATGTTGGTTTATTGGTGCTTCATGGTACAATTTGGTTGGTCTCGCTGTGTAGTTTTAACTGGTGAACTTTCATAATTATATTGTAGTGATATTCCATTGTGGTTGTTTGAGGTATAAGTGTTATGGAGGATTTGAGTAAACTTGTGAAACACTTGTCTTTATTTTGTGATTGGTGCTGATATATATTTTGAGGTTCAGTTTTGTGTATTGGTAGAACGACTAGGTTCCGTATTTATTGATGCCAGTTATTGTTATATTTCATTCTGTATTTCCTTTCTATCTTAGAATAAACTGTTGCAGGTTATATATTTTTATGCCCCGCCATAGCCTCGTCACTACTTCGTCGAGGTTAGGCTCGGTACTTACCAGTACATGGGGTCGGTTATAGTGATACTGTACTCTGCACTTTCTGTGCAGATTTCGGAGCTAGTGGCTGATCGAGAGGTTGGTTGCTATTACTGCATTCAAGAGACCCAAGGTAGTCTTGCAGGCGTCTGCAGGCCCTGGCGTCCCCTCCTATCTTTACTTCATATATGTTTTACTTTCTTCGAGACAGATGTATTTTTTTTCAAACCAATACTTGTAGTATTTGTAGACTGTTCGTGAGTTGTGACACCAGTTTCTTGGTGGTATCTACTTATGTTTTCGTTAATAGTATAATGGTAATTAGTTAAATCATGTATATTCGTTTTATTTTCCGCTGATTTAGTTTTGTTAAACTTTAATTATAAAATGATAAAGGAAAAAGGTGAAATATTCTGTAACGTTGGCTTGCCTAGCAAGTGCAATGTTAGGCGCCATCACGGTCCCAAAGGTGGGAAATTCTGGTCGTGACAGAAGTTCTTTAAATTTGGTTTGGAGTGGGTTTTTTGATATCTAGGTCCGAACAAATTTTCGAGACCGTGAATAGTTCCGTAATGTCATTTAAGACTTGCACGCCAAATTTGGTGTCAATCCGAGTAGTATAAGTGTGTTTCGTCACATTGGAAGTAAATTGAAGAACTTGAAGTTCATAAGTTTGAATCAATTGGTTTTAGAGTGATTCCCAATTTTAATATTGTTTTCGGCGTTCCGAGGGTTCGAGCGAGTCCGTTTTATCATTATAAACTTGCGGGTGTGTTCGGGCCGGACCCCGGAGGCCCCGAGCACCAATCGGACAAGGCTCGGACCAAGTTAGAAATTTCAGGCAAGGGTGAAGGCCCAGCTTCTGTCATAACCGCACCTGCCGTTAGTTAGCCGCAGATGCGAGCTTGCAGGTACGGGCTTTGTCTCGCAGATGAGGCCATGAGTGGCCAACCCAGAAATCGCAGAAGTGGTTCACTCTCCGCAGAAGTGGAACTGTAGAAGCGGTTGGCCTTCCGCAAAAGCGGCCCAGTGAAATTGCACAGAAGCGGACCATCTCCCGCAGACGCGGTGGGCACAGGTGCAGCCCAGGACCACAGATACGGAAATCACTGAAGGCAGTGACCTTCGTTTATCACGGGAGTTAGTCATTTTTGGCTCATTTCCACTCCATTGTTGGGCGATTTTAGAGATCTTGAGAGGGGTTTTTCACCAAGCTTTTGGAGGTAAGTAATTCCTACTATATGTGAGTTAAATACTTGGATTTTAGGTAGATTAAATGTAAAGATTAGTGAAAATTATGGGATTAGAGTAAAACCTAGGTTTTTGATAAAAATAAGATTTAACCACGAAATTCGTTGTGGAATGGAGTAAAAATCATATATTCTTGATCCTTAGGTTATGAGTAACAACTTTCTTCAAAAAATTTCGGAATCCGGGCACGTGGGCCTGGGGATTAATTTAGGAACCTTTCATTTAGGGTTGGAAAATTACTTTAATAGTGAGAATATGAACTCTTGAGCATATATTGACTAGTTCTTACCCCATTTAAATAGTGTTGGATCGTTCGGCTCCGGTTTGAGGATTTTAGTGAATTCTTGAATTGGAAGTAAGCTTTGGGGCAAGGTAAGTCTCCTTTCTAACCTTGTAAGAGGAAATTATCCCCATTGGAGAAATAATTGAATATGTGCCACTGATTGTGGGGGCTACGTACGCACAAGGTGACGAGAGTCCGTGCGTAGCTACTATTGTGCTTAAGTCCGGGTAGTCTAGGACCCAAAAGCATGCTTTACTTGCCCTACTTGTAGCTTGGATGTCAATTTAAATTGCATAAAAATCATATTGAACTTGGCAAATGAATTTCTAAAAAGTTAAACATTATTTTTCTTGACCGTTAAAGAGAATTTAACATTACTTTGGGTAATTGCTTTCCTGATGAGTTCTTGATTAACTGTTTGATGTGTTTATTCGTATTTGACCGCGTCGCATGTATGATTTGCGAGCGGGGTAATAGATGCATTTATGGTTCGCCCTGTTCTACCATCCGGCAGGGCACACTTTATTATTATGTTGGATCGGGCCGTACGACCTCGGCATTATTTGTGCATGCTATCTGCTTGGTAGTTTCTGTGATTTGAATTGCTTTAAATGCCTTGAAATATATATTGTTAACTGAAATGTCAGGAACTGAAATATTATTTATGAAAGAACCTATCACTTCCTGTTATTAACCGTTATTTATTCATGGCATTCATGCTTAGCGTAACACTTAAGTTATATTGTTATTGTCCCTAGTAAGTGTCAAGTCGACCCTTCGTCACTACTTCTTCGAGGTTAGACTGGATACGTACTGGGTACATATTGTTTATGTACTCATACTACGCTTCTGTACTTAATTGTACAGGATCCGAGGCAGATGCATCTAGCTACCCGTCCAGCACGCGTTCCTGATACTTGACCGAGATTCCACGGTGAGCTGCCCCTTCTGAGCCGTTATGCAGCATGCCGGAGTCTCTCCTTTTGTTATTGTTGTCTATTCTATTTCAGGCAGTAGGATAGTTATATTCTTTTGTACATTCTACTAGTTGCCCTCGTGCTTGTGACACTAGATCCTGGCACACACATTAGTAGACTATTTACTTTTGCGTTGTATTTCTATTATTATCATTCCCTTTGTCTTTCCCGATTCAGTTGCCTTATAAAATTGTTAATTATCGACTGTTTTAAATTTTAGTTAAGTAAATGTTGGGATTGTTTATAAAAATAAATGAGAACTCACTAGTTGATTTAGGGTTGGCTTGCCTAATAACGGCGTTGGGCACCATCACATCCTATAATGGAATTTGGGTCCTGACGTTTTAAATCAAAATGCTAGAATATTTTCAAACTTTAATATGAGTAAGAGAATAGATACTTTCACACCATCTAAGGCTTATGATGGAAGGTCAATTGGTATGCAAGGCTAACAAGAAAATATCCATAGAAATAGATAAAACTTAGAATGTACAGAAAATTAAAGCATCATAGGAAATATTTTTTTTTCCTTCATTTTACATATGAACTTATTAAAACTTATACGATAGAAGTGCTATGCATTTTCATCACTTTCATAAATAGAATGATGGTAATATATGAGGTAAAAAAAGATATTTCCTATAGTGCTTTACTATATTTCTAAATTTGATCTAGCTCTATGGATATTTTCTTAAGTAGTCGTGCTTAGCTAAACCTTCCGTCATAAGCCTTAAATAATATGAAAATGTTTATTCGCTTGCTCATATTAAACTTTTGCAATATAAACTCCTAATGAGATGCTTTACAAAATAAGCTCCTCATGAGATGCTTTAGGCACTCCTTAGAGAAATATTATATATCTCTACCGACTTTACTCGGAAAACTTAATCCTGATACTCACGATAAGTGAACGAATTTTGTAATCCAAACCACAGGTTATGTAATCCTTCGATTAACTCGTAACCTTTATATAGTACTTGTAAACATCTTGATACGTGTTGTGATACATTGTACATGCCTAAAATGAGGGAGCAAAATATGTCAATAAGCATAGTATCCAACTCATCAAACCGATCATTTTAGGAAAAGTTACTGACAAATGCAAAACTCGTGTTATTAAAATAAAAACTTATATTGATCATTTAACATCTTCTTTTTAAATTCTAAGGTTAAATTCCTAAGATTGTACATAACTCAAAATCTCTACAACTTAGGAGCAAACATCTTGGTTTTAGAGCGTCCAGTCCTTAACTATTAGGCTCTCTTAGAGATCTTTTGTTGAAACATTAGAGCGACTCTTCTAGACAAGGTGAAACGATTTCACAAATGCAAAATTATCAGATTATAATTAAATAAATTTATCTTTATAATTAATTCAGCAGCGAAAACTCATTTTGACTGTGTTCCCTGTGAAAATTTCCACAAAAATAATGATTTTTCTTTTACCCTATTTTGATATACTACTTTCCAACATGCATTTCTGGCTGTGATTTTAAAGAGGCTAGTTACACGATACATAATAACAAGCAGAATAGAAGAAAATAATGTAAAATGTTTCACCCGAAAAGTGACTGCCTTACTAACGGATGACATCGGAAAGCATACTCATCAGCAAAGAAAAAAAATATGAAAGAGAAAAACAGAATTGACAAGAACAGATAGTTGCATAGCCAACAATCAAGTGAAATAAATCCAAATTTTGCATTGATACTCAGGTATTACAGCAGTATAAGTTGAATGCACCAAATATGTCACAACCCAAAACTACCCCGTCGTGATGGCGCCTATCGTGGTACTAGGCAAGCCGACTAGTTACCAAAAACAACACGATATTCCATTATCCAAGAGAAATTCACGCTAATTAATAATAAAACTTTATAAGGAACATCTAAATAACAAAAGTGCGGAAAGAAAAGCCCGACATCGGGGTGTCACTAGTCATGAGCATCTACTAAAAACTGTCCGATAATACTAAGACTAATAAAGTCCGAAAAAACAACTAAATACATCTATAGGAGGATAGGAGGGAGAAGAGCAGGGGTGCGCTCGTCATGCAGCTACCTTGCTAACTCCAATGGATCCGCGACGGATGAAATCAACACTCGCTAGCACGTCCAGTAACCCCTGGATCTGCACACAAGGTGCATAGAGTAATGTGAGTACGCCAACTCAGTAAGTAATAACAGTAAATAAAGACTGAGCAGTAGTGACGAGCAGTAAAACACTTAAAGTCCACATCATGCAATCTCAGTAAATACAACATGCTTTCAAATCAGTATGTGAGTCAAATAATCTCGTTAAAAATCTTGTTTTTGGTAAAAACCATTTGAAGACATTATTCAACAGTTTCAACCGAAGCTCAATGCAAAAGAGAGTAAAAGTGATGAAAATCATAAAACAGTCCCTCGAGCAAAACATCACTCATGTGCAGCCCCTCGGGCAAGTCTCATATCACTCACTCAAGGTACCCACGCTCACTGGGGGTGTGCAGACTCCGGAGGGGTTCCTTCAGGCCAAACGCTATAACAAGCCACCTCGTGGCATAAATCAATCAGGCCGTCGGCCTCACTTAGTCATGAATCAGTAACAACATGTTGCGGCATGCAGCCCGATCCCATAAATATCCTCACACATCAGGCCCTGGGCCTCACTCAGTCATAAACCTCTCAAGCCACTCGGGCTATCAGTAAAACAGGGTAATCATCCCAAACAACATTTTATATGTATCAAAACAGAATAATAAACACTGAGTTATGAAATCAGTAAGTATAGCATGACTAAGTATAGATTTTTAATCAAAACAGTGAGAGGATAATAAGAAAAAGGCCCCTAAGGGTCCAAACAACTCTAGCACACGGCCCAAATATGGCATTCAGCCTAATTTATAGAAACTCTTTCTAAAACACATAAATATCATATAGTTTTAGTCAAATAGGCAACGTTATAGTTGTTACGGGACGGACCAAGTCACAATCCCCAACAGTGCACGCCCACACGCCTGTCACCTAGCTTGCGCGTCACCTCAAAATAGTACAACGATACAAAATTCGGGGATTCATACCCTCAGGACTAGATTTACAATCATTACATACCTCAAACCGGTCAAATCCATACTCCGCGATGCTCTTGCCTCTAACCGGCCTCCAAGTGCCACGAATTTATCCACAAACAATTCGATACAATCAACACGAGCTAAAGGAGTCAATCCCATAAGAAAATGCTAAGCTTTAGGTCAAAAGTCAACTCAAAAGTCGGGCCCCGGGCCCACGTCTCGAAATGCGACAAAAGTTACAAAATTTGGCAACCCATTTGTCGCGCCCCCTTTTTCCCTCTTTGCATCAGAAAATCGGGTTTATGACATTTTGGGTATAGGACAACTCATTCCTTTTGGGAACTGGGTTTTGTATTTGAAGAGTCGGCACCTAATGATTTAAGGTGCATTAGGAAACCTATAAAGTTCACTTCTAAGTTTGGTTGATAACCAGAGATAGGGTAAGGGCTTGAAATTATCATAAGGGAAAGGTATTAGGCACCCCTCAGGATCCACTAATGAAGTTCCCGACCAGATAGTTTTTTGTGAATTTGTGCAATTACAAGTAAACACATAAGGCTCAAATAAGAGGGGATTTTAATACACAAGTGTTTGGAAATGATAAAAGTAGAACAAAGTTCGAAAGAGTTATAACTAAGCATGCTAACGAATATAAATGGGGTCCTAGGTTTATTTATAATATGGATAACATCAATGCAATACCTGGTAATCACTCCTCTAAAGAGGGGCTACACGTGGCATTAGCGCACCGGTCATCATATCCATATCTACCCTTCCCACCCCATCGAGGTATCGCGGATTGGTCTCGTCCACTATTGCATGCTATTACCCGTCACATTCCTATCAGTCCCGGAGGAACTTAGGACTACTATTCCTAAATGCGAGTGATATTAGGCTGACTTTGAGGTTTCAAAAGGTGAAAAGGCTAAGGCGACATACAAAACCACATAGGACTGCACATTAAGGGGAAGCACGTAAACAACTAAATAGCTCATGTATACCTCCTCAAGCAAAGCACATAAATAGCATGACTCAAAACACAATCAGGGTCTGGATCTAAAGTACTAAGGCAAGGGGAGTTTAAGTTGTTGAAGCAGACCAATTTATTACATAACTCAGATAAGAAGTTCGAATCAGACCTGCTTGCTGGTTGTAGCAATTACTTATTAACAAAGGCAGGTTCAGTTTTATTATTGTTATCACCTAATGCTTGCCTAGATGTTTGGGCGAGATCCTATAAACATGGTATTTACCACTGATTTAGAATGTGGCAAAGCAGTAACGATTAAAATGAGCGATTTGAGATCCTATAGGCACACTTTCTAAACCATATTAAAAAGAAGAGAGAGAGTCGTTGAGAATTAGTTCAGAACAGTGAGAGTTGAATTGATTTTAGACTAGACTGGTTTCAGATTTTATAGACATTGATATCTAGTATTGCTGATTTTAATTCCTGTAGACATGATATCTAGTATTGCTGATTTTAATTCCTATAGACATGATATCTAGTTGAACGTGAAACGAAGCAGGCAGGATTTATTTGAAATTCCTATAGGCATGATTTCTATGAAAAGGTACTGATTTATTGGACAGGATGCCGGATTATAACCAATTAGATCCTAAGAGCATGGTGTCTAAGTGTGGTAATAAACATGCAATATTTAAGACAAATCCTATAGGCATGTTATCTAAATGCATAATTTAAAACATGTCCTATAGACAGGTTCTCTAAATGTAGAGTTAAACATGCAGACTTTAAAGACAAGTCCTATAGGCATATTTTCTAAATACTGAATTAATCGTACATAAAACAGGTCCTATAGGCATGTTCCCTACCCTTTTAATAGTTAGGCATGCATAATTTCCTAGCCCTTTTTCACTAACCAACCCCCAAATGTTTACAAATTATTACAGACCAATTGCTGAATTACATCAAAAAATGTAAAATAAGAAATTACAACCATAGGAAGCCTCATTCTGACTTCCTCTCTGAGATATGGAACAAAATACCTCAAATGCCACTTGTTTCAAAGCCTTTCTCAGACCTGGGTGTGTCAAAGTTCCCTAAGGGTCTCAAGGGACCCCGGGCAGTGCTTACACCCAAGTTTGCATAACCAAATAGAGATGAGTGCAGTGTGGAAGGGCCAGCCCTTATGTGTCCAAGTTCAGAGGGAGCTCATGGGTCTCAAGGCAAGGCTCAGACAAGAGGGGCAGAACCTAAGTCTTAGAGTATAGTGGAAGTGTAGAAACAAAGATTTAAAACTGAGTGGAGAATAGAGAGGGGTAAGGGTAAAAAACAGTAGTAGTAAAGCTAACAATCAGCATTTTCAAACAAAGGGGTCAAGGGTTTGGGAATACATTGCAGGGGGCATATGACCCTAGTTAGGATCATGTTTGGACATGCACAACAATAGATGGTGCTGGCATACCCATGAACCAGCTAGAGAACGCAACACATAGAGGGGATATGAAGGTTATGACCCCAGGGAGAGTCAGGTTTGGGTTATGCACAGCAATGTCTAATGTTGACATGCCCCCAAACCAACCAAGGAATACAAACAAATAGGGGATATGGGGGTTTGGGATTCATAAGTCATAATAAGTGACTGACAAAGTTCATACATAAGAAAACATTAATTCGGAAGAGAAATGGGCAGATTACAGCAAGTTCAGTAATGGAACTTGATTAAACACAAGCAGGAAATAGGCAAGAGTGAAGGAGATAGTAAAGAAACATGTTGTTGTTAGTGCTGGAAAATTAATTAGAACATACCAGTAAAGAAGCAAATGCAGAAAGAAACGTATGCAAATTTCCACAGCCTAGCCTTGGCTTTCAGCCGCTAGACAAGGCAGTAACACAAGTAGTAACAGAGAAAAGAGAGAGAGTTTTGAGTGAAGTGTGTGTTCTGAACTCAAGTATTTCGTTCCTTGTGTTCGTGTGTTTGAAAGAAGAGGGGTGCAGGGTATTTATAGCTTTTTTGAAAACGAGTGAAGGAGGGTAATAAGTAAAGTTTTAATACAAATATAGAAACAATCTCCAGTCAGAATCAATTACCCAAGTGACTCCCTTTAATTAAGGAATCACTGTTTAACGGGTAGTAACAGATTCAAATAAGGAAAGAAATCAGTTTAGAGACAGACTGATTATTGCCATAAAAGGAGTAGTAAAAACATTAAGTAAGTAATCAAGTCTAAGTACAGAAATATGCTTATTTTGGAAATAGATTCAGCAAGGTAAATATTACAATAATGGGAAAAGAATCAATCAATTTTGAACGGGCGAGTGAAATCAGTGTTCATAAAAAGGGAAACTTTAGAAATCAGTCACAAAATCAAGGAAGAAACTTCAGCATATAAATAAAGTGAACAAGGTCATCAGACATGCGAGACCAAACTCATCGACAAAATCACAAACGGGCAGTAGTGGCAGAAATAAACTGGGGTTTAGTAGTAAAGCAAATATTCGAAGCATAGTTAATCAAGTAGGTCAAGTCACATTGAATCGGCAGGTAAGAAAATAGAGCATCAGAAACATGCAAAGGTTTCACAGTAGCAGGCGAGGAAACCCTTTGAAAAGTTAGGGTTTCAAGCCTAGTCGAGTTGAAAGATAGCAAAAAAAAAATCAGATAAGTCACATAAGGAAAACAAAGTTTAAAACAAAAGCTTTCAGTCGAGTCAAGTACTCAAACAAATAATTTCAGACCCCAAAGACCTAGGGCTTTTCAACAAGAATCGAGTTTAAAAAATGGTAACACAAATAAGTCAAACAAGAACGAGGAACTTAGTTAAACAAGTACACATTAAACAAACAACTTCAAGATTCGAATGAGACCCACAAGGAATTAGGATTTTTCAACTTGCTACTCAGATAGAATAACAACATGAACAAAACATAGCAAAATCAGAAACACGTTAAAATCAGAGAAGAGATTTCTTGAAATAACTTAAAGGAAAACCCTAAAAATCGAAAAAACTGAAGAGTCGTTTTGAAATCAAGTTAAAGAACCTTCGAGAAACACTCAAGAAAGTCATAGCGAGTACAGATCTAAAGCAGATCTGAAAGAAATAGAAAGATCTTAGAGATTAGGGTTTCGAAAAACCCAAGAGAAACGAGAAGGGTCTCGAAAGTTAACGACCTAACCAGAAAGGTCAAGGACCCGCCTTGAAAGGCCATAAATGGCCGGAAAAGGTCGTGGCTGGCCGGAGAAAGTCCATGAACACCAGTCGAGCAAGGACCGGACCAAACTCCTTCGAAGTATGGTCATGAAACCACATAACCAAATACGTAGAAGCCATGGAAAGCTGGTACAGGTCTCGAATGACCACAGAAGGCCATGGATTAGGGTGTAGTTTGATGGCGGCTTCTACGATTTGTAGGTGTTTCAGAGAGAGTTGAGATAGAAGGGGAATTCAAGGGCGGCGGTGGGTGAGAAATGAAAGGGTTTTGGGGTCGTTTGGGGTTAATTAAGGTAAGGGGGAACGGGATCCGTTGATCTAAATGATCAACGGCTGGGATTGAAATGGTTAGGTGGGAGACCGGGTTGGGTTATTTAAACCGGTAAGGGGTCAGATTTAAAAGGAATTGGGCCAGGGGAAATTGGGTTCAAATTGGGGTCAATTTTGGGCTATAATTGAAATGAAATCTGGCTAGATTCTAAATAGCCATTTTTCCCTATTTATTTTATAAAAATAGCAAATTAATTTCTGGAAATAAATTGAAAGCACTAAATTATTTATGACATATAATTAACTATTTAAAAATACTGGACTTAATCTTTATGAATATAAACGCAATTAAATCCTAAAAGAGGCTAATGTTGCAATTATGAAATTTAGCCTTAAAAAATACTAAATAATTTTTTAAAAATATGCAAAAATCCCCCTAGCTATATTTTAGCATAAAAAGTTCAACAAGTGAATAACCAAAATGATAATTTTGGAAACAATTATTGGATTTTTATAGATAAAATAGGGAAATAAATTCATTTAAAAACCTTTAAAAATTGAGGAAAAATAATGAAACACTTGGATATACTTATATATGCATACATATGCTATTTTGAAGGTACTTTACATGTTAAAATATATATAGGAAAAAATTGGTTATCAACAGCTGCCCCTCTTTACCGGGAAGGATGAAAGAGTTGTCGGGTAAAAATATGATGGCCAATTTTGACCGAACGAAATGGTTTGAAGAAGATAGGCCGCACCCTGGCTTCTGAGCTGCCTACATATCCCTGGTTTTATAGGAATCAGGCCATATGTAGTTCAGGATCCATTGGCGGAGTATGCCGACGGGTACTTTCCAAGAACGGACGCAATGTTTCGGTCAGGGTGAGTGAAAGGCTTACGGGGATGGTTAGATTTGATGTGGCTGCGGGCACTGGAACGAAAACGCTCCTGCCGGGACAGCTATTTCTTGCCGGTTCACCTGCAAATAAATAATACAAGCATATATTGTACGTAAATTTAGACATGATGCAAATTCCCGTTGGACCATGAATGTTGTCTTCGGATGGTTAGGATCACGTCTTTAGACCATGGTGTCCTGGGCCATGAAGCGCATAATAAAGGATTTGCAGGCCATGAAATGATGCTCTCGGGCTGTGAGGATGGTGCCTCCGAACCATGATGCCTTTGAATAATGATATGCAAGAGATTGAAAGGGCTCCTCAGGCCATGACATGGTGTTCTCGGACTATGAGGATGGTGCCTCCGAACGATGACGCCTTTGGATGAGTTGGCGATATTTCAGCCCATGAAGGATGCAGTAGCATGTGGCGATCTTTCAGCCGTGCAATGCAGTATGTGGCGATCTTTTAGCCATGTAGGTGTAATATGTGACGATCTTTCAACCATGCAATGTGGCGATCTTTCAGCCATGCAAATGTAGTATGAGGCGATCTTTCAACCATGCAAATGTAGTATGAGGCGATCTTTCATCCATGCAGGTGTAGTATGTGGCGATCTTTCAGCCATGCAAATATGATATGAGGCAATCTTTCAGCCGTGCAATGTGGCGATCTTTCAGCCATGCAAATATAATATGTGCCGATCTTTCAGCCACGCAAATATAGTATGTGGCGATCTTTCAGCCGCGCAATGTGGTGATCTTTCAGCCGTGCAATATGGCGATCTTTTAGCCGTGCAATGTGGCGATCTTTTAGCCGTGCAATGTGGATGGAGACAGCGTTTAGTCTCGGAAGGCAGAATAGTAGCCTTATGCAAGTTGGAAGGCAGAATGGTAGCCTTATGCAATGCAGATGCAGATGGAGGTAGAGCTTAACCTCGAAATGCAGAATAGTAACCTTATGCAAGTTGGAAGGCAGAATGGTAGCCTTATGCAAGTTGGAAGGCAGAATGGTGGCCTTATGCAAGCTGCAGAATGGTAGCCTTATGCAAGTTGGAAGGCAGAATGGTAGCCTTATGCAAGAAATAAAATAGGAAATGACAGTAGAGTTTCTTAGCTGATAGCAGATTGCGGCGTGGTGATTACTGGGAGCATTGTGACATACGAAACATCATGGGTGCGTGCTGATAGCATATGTTGTTAAGTGCAATGGTTCGGAGAATCGTATTCTTGAACAATGTTTGTTCTATAGACGTACAGTATGTTCAATGATTTCGTAATCCGAGTGCCTGCATCCAAAGAAAAATCGTGAGTTTTATAAAGGGGACAGTTAGTTCGTATCCCTGCTGGCTTTGCTTGACTCATTCGGCTTTGATCTGGTGATACCGTCTGTATCATTGGGGTAGCGTTGCTAAACAAAGTAGTTTCAAAAATAGACATGCATGATTTTGTAAAAGAATAACATAAACGTATAATTAAAATAGCTTTTTAGATGAACCGCCGACTGTGACGTAATTCAGGATATTGCAACCTCTCCCGCTACAGAATTTTGAGGGTCCTCCTCAAAATTCTGCCCCAGTTTGATGGGTTAACGTTTCTGCTTGTTGCTCGTGCGACGATCGGCTGATATTACTTCGGAATTTTGAGGGTCCTCCTCAAAATTCTGCCCCAGTTTCCAATTTCGGGGAAAAATGAAAATTTTATTGAATTGTGACCGAACCCATAGGGATGCCTACGTATCCCCTCTTAAACAAGAATCAGGTCAGGCGTAGTTCAATACATCACATGAGGAAAGCATGAAAATTACACATAGTAACGCTTGACTGCATCTGAATTGATCGGCTTCGGCCAGACTTCTCCATCCATTTCTGCAAGTATGAGGGCTCCTCCTGTCAGAAACCGGTGTACCATGTATGGACCCTGCCAGTTGGGAGAGAACTTCCCTTTGGCTTCGGCTTGATGCGGAAAAATTTTCTTCAACACCAGTTGCCCTGGTGTGAACTGTCTTGGCTTGACTCTTTTGTTGAAGGCTCAGGACATTCGGTTCTGATAGAGTTGACCATGACAGACTGCATTTATTCTCTTTTTGTCTATAAGGGCTAGTTGCTCGTAACGACTCTTCACCCACTCTGCATCGTTGAGCTCAACTTCCTGTATGATCCTCAAGGAAGGAATTTCTACTTCGGCGGGAATGACGACTTCTGTACCATAAACCAGCATATAGGGGGTTGCTCCAGTTGATGTGCGGACTGTGGTGCGATACCTCAATAGAGCAAATGATAACTTCTCGTGCCACTATTTATGCTTCTCTATCATTTTCCTTAATATTTTCTTGATATTTTTGGTGGTGGCTTCTACGGCTCCATTCATTTGAGGCATATAGGCTGTGGAATTCTTGTGTCTGATCTTGAAAGTCTCACACATGGTTTTCATCAAGTTGCTGTTGAGGTTGGATCCACCGTAATGATTGACTTTGGAATACCGAATCGACAAACAATGCGGTCGCGGACAAAGTCTGCCATGACTTTCTTAGCCACTGCTCTGTAAGATGCTGCTTCAACCCACTTGGTGAAATAGTCGATTGCTACTAGAATAAACCTGTGCCCGTTGGAAGCGACAGGCTTGACTGGTCCAATAACATCCATTCCCCAAGCGGCGAACGGCCACAGTGAGCTTGTTGCATTAAGCTCATTTGGACGCACCTTTATCATGTCTGCATGTATTTGACAGCGGTGGCATTTCTGGACATACTGGATGCAGTCTGTTTCCATAGTCATCCAAAAGTAACCAGCCCGGAGTATCTTCTTTGCTAAGACAAAACCGTTCATATGTGGACCACAGGTCCCAACATGAATTTCCTCTAGCAGCTTGGATGCTTCCTTTGCGTCGACACACCTTAGTAATCCCAAATCAGGAGTCCTCCTATACAGGATTCCTGCGCTGTGAAAGAAGTTGTTGGACAATCTCCGAAGTGTGCGTTTCTGAGTATGATTGGCAAGCTCCGGGTATTCTCCTTTTGCCAAATATTCCTTGATATCATGAAACCAAGGCTTTCCGTCTGCTTCCTCTTCAACATGGGCACAGTAAGCTGGCTGATTATGAACTTTTACTGGAATAGGATCAACGAAATTCTTATCCGGATGCTTTATCATAGATGATAGGGTAGCCAATGCATCGGCGAACTCATTCTGGATTCTGGGAACATGTTGGAATTCCGTCTTCGTGAACCACTTTCTCAGTTTTTGTACATGATGCAAATACGGGAGTATCTTGGAGTTCTTGGTTGCCCATTCTTCTCGTACCATATATATGAGTAAGTCTGAATCTCCGATTACCAAAAGCTCTTGAACGTTCATGTCAATGGACATTTTGACTCCCAATATGCAAGCTTCATATTCGGCTTGTTCGTGCAGGGAAACCTGAGTTTGGCAGACACTTGATAATGACGACCGGTTTCTGATACCAAGACTGCTCCTACGCCAACTCCTTTGATGTTTGCTGCTCCATCGAAGAATATTCTCCAACCGTCATAGGATTCTGCAATGTCTTCTCCTATGAATGATACCTCTTCATCGGGAAAATATGTTTTCAAAGGTTCATATTCTCCATCCACGGGGTTCTCAGCAAAGTGGTCTGCTAGTGCTTGTCCTTTGACCGCCTTCTGAGTTACGTAAACAATGTCGAATTCACTCAAAAGGATTTGCCACTTGGCTAGCATGCCAGTGGGCATGGGCTTCTGAAAGATGTACTTTAAAGGATCCATCCTTGAGATGAGATATGTGGTATAGGCACAGAAATAATGCCTCAGCTCTGAGCTACCCAAGTCAAAGCACAACAGGTGCGTTCTAACAGAGAATACCGGGCCTCGTAAGGGGTGAACTTCTTACCGAGGTAATAGATGGCCTGCTCCTTCCTCCCCGTTTTATCGTTCCAATACTGCGAGGTAGAGTAATAAAGGTCTACCTAGCTCGGGCGGGACCAAGATTGGCGGTGTTGACAGGTATTCCTTGATTCTGTCGAAGGCCTTTTGGCAGTCTTCGGTCCATTTAGTAGCGGCGTCCTTCTTCAACATCTTAAAGATTGGCTCACAGATGACCGTAGACTGTGCTATGAACCGGCTCATATAGTTAAGTCTTCCCAAGAAACTCATCACATCCTTCTTGTTCTTGGGCGGTGGTAGTTCTTGAATGGCTTTGTTCTTTGAGGGATCCAGTTCTATTCCTCGGCGACTCAGAATAAACCCCAGCAATTTTCCAGCGGGTACCCCAAATGCGCACTTTGCGGGATTCAGTTTCAGGTTGTACCTTCGCAATCTATTGAAGAACTTCCTCAAATCTTCCATGTGATCAGTGGCCTTCTTGAACTTGATGATAAAGTCATCCACATATACCTCAATTTCCTTGTGTATCATGTCATGAAAAATAGCAGTCATGGCCCTCATGTAGGTGGCCCCTGCTTTCTTCAAGCTGAACGGCATCATTTTGTAACAATACATCCCCCACGGCATAATGAAAGCCGTTTTCTCAGCATCTTCTTCATCCATCCAGATCCGATGATAACCAGCAAAACAATCTACAAATGACTGCAGCTGATGCTTGGCGCAATTGTCAATCAGGATGTGTATATTCGGCAGAGGGAAGTCGTCTTTCGGACTGGCCCGATTGAGATCCCGGTAGTCGACACAGACTCTGACCTTCCCATCCTTCTTTGGTACTGGCACGATATTAGCTAACCATGTCGGGTACTCAACCACCCTAAGAACCTTAGCTTTGACTTGCTTAGTGACTTCTCCTTGATTTTCAAACTCATATCAGGCTTGAACTTCCCGAGCTTCTGCTTTACCGGCGGACATGTCGGATTAGTTGGCAGTTTATGGGCCACAATAGATGTACTTAGACCAGTCATGTCATCATACGACCAGGCAAATATGTCCTCATATTCCTTTAGAAATTCGGTGTATTCCTTTTTTTCTGATGGCGACAAGTGAACGCTGATTCGTGTTTCCTTGACGTTTTCTTCATCTCCCAAATTAACCACTTCTGTTTCGTCCAGGTTGGATTTAGGTCTGTTCTCAAAGTTCTCAACTTCTTTGACGATCTCCTCAGGTATGTCATCTTCTTCTGAATCAATGTCTGTTTGTTGCGTTGTCTCATTGCATGTCACAATTGTTGGTTCATCAAGATAAGTAATAATAATGCTGTATAGGTAAAGTAAGGAGGAAAATGATAGAAATAAATATTAATTCATTGGAAAAAATCAAACATGCTTTGATAAATTGAATAATTGTTTCGAACATTGAAGATCTTATTGCGGAAATTGAAAAATGCGAAAAGAAAATCATTCATTGGATAAAACAGGGAATAGTGCTTGTTTTAGCCTTGTACCCCGAGGCTCATCGGGCTCTGGTGGTCCTGATGGTCTAATTATTGAGGTATGCCCCTCTATTCACAGCTTGTATGGAAGGACCTTCCTCCCTCTCCTCCTTGAGAATAACACAGCAATCCATATCATTGTCTTCTAGGAACAAGTTCTTCACCGCTGCAAGTGCTTCTTCTTCGTCTGACCCATAAATGCTGTCAGCTTGTTGGAAAGTCTGCTCCAAATGCGGTATTCGCTGCTCTAGTGGATAGTAAGGACCGCGCCATGGCGGCGACCAGTTGTTGAATTCTTCCCAGGTGTACTCATATCCCAGACCGAAAGTAGTGCCGTGTTTCTTGAGTTTTATGGGTTTAGCACTTCCTTGGAGGTTCTTGCCGAGCCCCTTGCCAGGTTCGTACCCACTCCGATTCAATATACTCTTGATCTTGTTATCTCACCATTTATCTTTGTCGACAACATTGACCCGCTCGATGTGGTGGTAGGTCTCTCACCTAGCTTTCTTCTTAACCCTATCGCCGGAATGGTCTGGTGACTGTATATAGGACTGCTGCCATCACCGTAAATGATCACTTCCTGGTGATTCCATTCAAACATTAAGGCCTGATGCAGCGTTGAAGCTACAGCCCCCGCAGCATGAATCCAGGGTCGCCCTAGCAGCAGGTTGTAGGATGTTGGCACATCTATCACTTGAAAGTAGACCTCGAACCAGGTTGGTCCCATCTGCAGACACAGGCTAATCTCACCGATGGTGGACCTCTGAGACCCATCAAAAGCTTTCACATTGATTGCTCCTTCTTTTATCTCATGTAGTCCTTTACCCAGTTTCTTGAGTGTTATCAACGGGCATATATTAAGGCTGGAACCTCCATCGATCAGGATCCTAGTGATGAAGTAGTCTTTGCATTGCACGGTGATACGCAAGGCTTTGTTGTGACCCAAACCTTCAGGTGGCAGCTCGTCCTCATAGAAGGTGATTTTATGGCTTTCTAATACTTGTCCCACCATATTAACCATTTCCCCACCGGTGATATTACTTGGCACGTATGCTTCACTTAGCACCTTCAATAGAGCATTTTTGTGTGTCTTAGAATTCTGCAGCAATGAGAGGATGGATATCTGTGCTGGTGTTTTGTTTAGCTGGTCGATGACCGAATACCCCTTGGCTTGTATCTTCCTCCAAAGGTCATCTGGACCTGTTTCGGGGTATAGACTCTTCAAGTTCTTGTCATACCCTGCGCTGCAACAGTCTCTTCGAACTTGACTTTGCCTTTCCTCCTAGCCTCGGCTGTATAATCCCAAGGTATAGCTTTTGTATGGAATGATAACATGGTGGTCATCGCCATTGGAATTGGTGCGGCCACCTTTACTTCGAATGGGACATGTTTCTTGGGTTGTCAAACCGTAACCTCAAATGGTGCTGGTTCTTTTGTTGATGGCGCTGCTTCAAACTCAAGAGGGATAGACACATCTACCCCAGTGACCTCAAATGGTTGGATCTGGACTATGATGGGGTTGAGAGTAACTGCTGGCTTCTTTGGATCATTGCCTTCCCCGATCAACCCGATGGATCCCTCGGGATCCCAATCATCCTCTACTTCAATCATGTGAATACCCCCGCTTTTGTGGTCTGGTAGGGGGTTGTTGCATACGTTAGGGGTGGCTTCCTTTGCTACAATGACTTTGTTATTGATTAGGGACTATATCTTGTCTTTTAAAGAGCGACATTCATCGATGGTGTGTCCCTTCATGCCGGAGTGGTATGCACAAGATTTGTTTAGGTTAACCCACTGAGAAGGGTTCTCAGGGGTTGTAGCAGGTATGGGGGTGACATAACCGGCGGTTTTGAGTCTCTCATATAGCTGATCAATGGGTTCGGTGATGGCTGTGTATTATTTTGGAGGCCTCCGATCAAAATTGGGTCGGGGCCTAGGAAAATTTTGGCGGGCGGGGGGTGATTGGTAATGAGATGGTTGGGCATTGTAAGTTTGGTAGACATGTGCGGGTTGGGAATATCTGGGCGAGGTAGGCTGATATGTGGGAGGTGGAGGTGATTGATATGTTGGTGGTGGAGCTTGGTAGGAGGGTGCTTGGTAGTTTGGGGCTGGCTGATGTATAAGTGGAGGCATTGGGTAGGTTTGGTATTTGAGAGGAGACTTGGTCCTTTGTTTAACCATCACGGCCCCTACGTCCCTCTTTTTAGATACACCACCAGACTGCAAGGCCTTATTTGTGGCTTGCAAGGCCTCGAAGTTTGTAACCATACCGCTTTTGATACCTTCTTCAATTCGTCCCCTAGCTTGATAATGTCATAAAACTTATGATTTTCAATCATCATTAGACGTTCATAATACTGCGGGTCCTGAGCCCGGACAAAGAATTTGTTTATCTGTTCCTCCTCTAAGGCAGGTCTAACCTTAGCAGTTTCGGACCTCCAGCGAGTAGCATACTCGCGAAACATTTCTGTAGGCTTCTTCTTCAGATTCTGAATATAGAATACGTCCGGCGCATTTTCTGTGTTAAATCGGAACCTGTCCATGAAATCAGAGGCCATACCTACCCATCTCGACCATTTCTTATGATCTTGGCTGGTGTACCAAGATAGCGCATCTCCTTTCAGACTCCTCATAAATAGTTTCATGCGGATCCTTTCGTCCTTTCCTACCCCGACCAGCTTGTCGTAGTATGTTCTCAGATGGACCCTTGGATCACCTGTACCGTCAAACATCTCGAACTTAGGAAGTTTGTACCCCTCGGGCAGTTCGACATCTGGTTGTATGCAGAGATCTTCATAGTTCAACCCTTCGATCCCTTTACTTCCTTCCACGCCTCGGATTCGGCTGGTCAATTTGTTAAGCTTTTCAGCCAAGTTCCTGATGAGTAGATCCTTTTCATCAGACTCAGGGGTGCACGATATAGGTTAGGTGGAGAGTGGCATGGTCTCCACGTAGATGGGATTGTTATGGTGGCCGAGTGTGTGGGCGTGGAAATGGTCATTTCCGGAATTTTGTGGTTCGGGGATGAGTAATGGATTGTTGTTTGGAGTGTAGCAAGTATTACATTGGTTCTTCGTTCGAACAGTAGGATGATTTGGTTGCTTTTGTGGAGGTGTGGGATTCTGAACGCTGGGGAAGATAGTGTCTGGGGTGCTGAGGGAGAAGGATAGGTTGGCCAGATTCCGAACCTGATCAAGCTCTTCTTGAAACTTCAACAATTTCTGCTCAAGTTGTGACATATTTTCATTGGGAACCCGAATACCATGGCCATCAGTGGCCTCTGCTGTTGTGTTCTCCTTTCTGATGTTCAAATCTTCCACTTTGCCTTTGTTCTTGTTCTTAACAGGACTTAGAGGAGGAGTGGGTGGAGGGCCCTTGGATCTCGTGGAATAAGATGACGTTGCCAGAGTGCATGAACTAACCTTTGGGGAGGGGAATAACAAAAAAAAATAAAACAAAAAGGTAACCAAATTAGTGAGGGTCATAAAGAAAAGGTTGCAATATTTAAACACATATACAGGAATATAAAGCGTGTCCTTATTCGGGAACCTCGTTGTGCCCGAGGTGGGCCTAGCGACAAGTCGATTTGGAGAACTTAGGATGCTAAATGCCTCATTTTATTGATAAAAATAGACGAATCCCAAATTGACACTAAATAAACAGGAAATAAAAATCACTAATGCCCATTGGCCTTATTACATTTTATAAAGCGAAAAGAAAAACTCCTATCTATTTGGTCCCAGAAGAACCTTCCCCAGATTCGGCATCCTTGGCTCTGTCAAATAGCTTTCCCAACTCGCGAAGTCCCAGCAATAGGTACGCCCTAGCTAGATGTCCGCCTTCGGTTCCTTCAGCACTTTGGCAGTCTTCGACCCTCTTAAGAAACTTTCTCTCCAACTCCACTATGCCTTGCTCCAAGTATCCCAGTCGCTTGTTGGCACTAACATCCATGTCCTTCCATTCCTCAATTAACTTCTGGTTGGACTCTTGTATTTTGCGATGCTCGCTTTCGTACTCCCGGATCCTTTTGCGTGGTTGGTTGTATTTGACCCGTGCCTCGGCCCTTTCATCTATAATTCTGTGACCTTGGGCAAACCCTGGCTGGCCTAGACCATCATGATTGTCTTCCAACCAACCTGAGTAGAAAGGAGCGCAACCAGCATGATACCTGTCTGGCTCGATGGTATCTCTCCCCATTATGATCTTGCAGTGGCACATATGTTGAGCCTGGCACTTGTAAGGACTATCATCATTCTGGAAGTCAGCTCGGAAATGACTCATCTTGTCGACCCTGGGTATAACCTGCTTCCTACCTGCTTGTCTCAGAACTCGGAGAGGGACGTAAGGATAGGTTCCTCTTAGACCAAACAATATTAGAAAAGGTGCATCTCTGGATCGGGCGATGAATTCCTCGGTCGGAAACCACTCGAACATCCATTGGACTTGTTCTTCGTTTAGATTATCAAATAGTTCTACCCATCCTTTGGCATCTTCTGGCTGAGCGAACATATTGGGCATGTAATTCATTCGCTTTTGATGATGGAAAGCGATGTGATCATCCCAGTCCCTTCGCTGAATCTCTTGTCGGTATTCACCCCTTTGGAGATGCTCCATGAGCCAGTGTTGAAGTAATAAATTGCAACCTTCGAAGTGTTTTGCTCCTTGTTGACACTTCTCCAAGGCCCAGTATATGTCGACAATGATCATGGGCACGATGCTGAATGAATGCCCACCAATCCCTTCCATTAGGGTCTTGGTTACCATGGCCAGTCTGGTGTGGATCCTTGCTTTCTTCATTGGAAACATGATCATCCCCAGGAAACAAAACATGAATACGAAGACCCTTCGATGGATGTGCCCAAAGGATGTGATGGCAAACTCGTCAGGGTAGGTACGATAGGATTTACTGTGACTGTACCTTTCATACAAATAGTCAAAAGGGATGTAGGATTCTTTCAGACATGTCAACTCGGGTTTCTTCTTTAAACCCATCATTTTGAGGAAACCCCTGCATTTAAGGATCTCAGGCATCAGCAGACCCAGAGTTTGCCAGACTAGACCGGCCAATCCTCCTATCTCCTCTAGTAGGGGTGTCATTTCAATGTCCCCAAAGCGGAATACATCCCTTTCACAATCCCAAAACAGTGTGGCAGTTTCTATGATCTTGTTGTTAGGTTGGATCTCCAGAAGGGATGGTAGATTTCCCAAATATTTTCGGACGAGAGTTTGATCACTAGAGTGAAGATCTCTCCACCAGCTTAGCAGTCTTGGGTGGATGTTGGTGACCATGCCGAATCTAGGGACCTTGTGCCTCATATTTCTGTAAGAAAAATAAGGTTAGGCCCTTACCCCCCACCAGACTTTACTATTTAATACCAACAATTAGCATGAAGCATTTAGTTCTCCAAATAAATGCACAGAACGTGACGACGTCCGTTCTGGGTTTAGGAAAACCCAGTGGACTTTGGACAAGGCTATCTTAAAGGATCATTATATGGACAACATAAATGATCCGGCTAGGTTTGACCATGATGCATGCACAATTTGAACAGAGTAAGGTTTCTATGGGGTTTTAGACTGGTACCCTTGGGCGGACAACTCAAGGGGGAAGGCTCGGAACTGTCGACTGCACCGCTGATCGACTAGTTTTACCGCAAATATGCCTTTCCGAATTTAGGGGGTAATGATATAGGAAGAGCGCAACCAACTCATTATAAGCGTTGCTATAGTATTTGTTTGAGCACGAGTGGAATATGATGTTAAGCATGATTGTGAAATAATAAAAAGCATGTTGACATGTATTTGCACATTAAGAAAGCGATAAATACAGCAGTTTCATAATATAAAGCAAATAAAGGAAAAGGAACAAAGGAAGATATGTCAGTTTGTCTTCTAAAGAAGAAACTAAATAACTTAAAGTAAATAAACAG